>NC_057809.1:580718764-580862751 GCF_018294505.1 Triticum aestivum | reverse complement strand
GGAGGTGTATAAGTTCTAATATTGCTTTTACGAACAACAGTTGAAGCTTTAGCATGATCCTTTATTCTAACAGGGAAAGGTGGTTTCTCAATATAAGAAGTAGGAACAATAGGATCATTATAAGTGACAGTCTTTTCTTCAACTTTAATAGGTGCAGCTACTTTTACTTCTATGGGAGGATGATATTTAAACCACTTCTCCTTAGGGAGATCAACATAAGTAGCAAAAGATTCACAGAAAGAAGCTACTATTTCAGAGTCAAGTCCATATTTAGTGCTAAACTTACGGAAAATATCGGTGTCCATAAAAGATTTAACACAATCAAACTTAGGTGTCATACCTGACTCCTTACCTTCGTCAAGGTCCCAATCTTCAAAGTTGCGTTTAATTCTATCCAATAAATTCCATCTGAATTCAATAGTCTTCATCATAAAAGAGCCAGCACAAGAAGTATCGAGCATGGTGCGATTGTTTTCAGAAAGCCGAGCATAAAAACTTTGCATAATTATTTCTCTTGAGAGCTCATGGTTGGGGCATGAATATAACATTGATTTAAGCCTCCCCCAAGCTTGAGCGATGCTTTCTCCTTCGCGAGGCCAGAAATTATATATATAATTGCGATCACGATGAACAAGATGCATAGGGTAATACTTTTGATGAAATTCCAGCTTCAATCTTTTATAGTCCCATGATCTCATATCATCACATAGCCTATACCATATCAATGCGTCTCCCTTCAAAGATAAAGGGAAGACCTTCTTCTTAGCAACATCATCGGGTATACCTGCAAGCTTAAATAATCCATAAACTTCATCCACATATATTAAGTGTTCATCAGGATGCTTTGTTCCATCTCCTGTAAAAGGGTTAGCTAGCAGTTTTTCCATCATACCCGAAGGAAATTTAAAAGGAGTTTCATTTTCAATAGGTTCGGTAGGTTGAGGAGCAACTCTTTGCTCTACTGGACGGGGTGAAGATACCCCGAACAAGCCCCTCAGAGAATTACTTTCCATAGTAACAAGTGACAGTAAATTTCAGCACACTATATAAATTTTTCCTTACCAAATTCCACCTACCAAAGGCGCTACACTCCCCGGCAACGGCGCTAGAAAAGAGTCTTGATGACTCACAAGTATAGGGATCTATCGTAGTCCTTTCGATAAGTAAGAGTGTCGAACCCAACGAGGAGCAGAAGGAAATGATAAGCGGTTTTCAGCAAGGTATTCTCTGCAAGTATTGAAATAAGTGGTAACATATAGTTTTGTGATAAGATAGGTTGTAACGAGCAACAAGTAACAAAAGTAAATAAAGTGCAGCGAGGTGGCCCAATCCTTTTGTAGCAAAGGACAAGCCGGAACAAACTCTTATAATAGGAAAATCGCTCTCAAGGACACATGGGAATATCATCAAGCTAGTTTTCATCACGTTCATATGATTCGCGTTCGATACTTTGATAATTTGATATGTGGGTGGACCGGTGCTTGGGTGCTGTTCTTACTTGAACAAGCATCCCACTTATGATTAACCTCTATTGCAAGCATCCACAACTACAATAAAAGTATTAAGGTAAACCTAACCATAGCATGAAACATATGGATCCAAATCAGCCCCTTACGAAGCAACGCATAAACTAGGGTTTAAGCTTCTGTCACTCTAGCAACCCATAATCTACTTATTACTTCCTAATGCCTTCCTCTAGGCCCAAATAATGGTGAAGTGTTATGTAGTCGACGTTCACATAACACCACTAGCGGCTAGACAACATACATCTTATCAAAATATCAAACGAATACGAAATTCACATGACTACCTCAGGAACAAACGTAATTACTCACAAAGCATATTCATGTTCATAATCAGAGGGGTAATAATATGCATATATGATCCGAACATATGATCTTCCACCAAATAAACCAACTAGCATCAACTACAAGGAGTAATCAACACTACTAGCAACCTACTAGCACCAATCCCGGACTTTGAGACAAGAATTGGATACAAGAGATGAACTAGGGTTTGGAGATGAGATGGTGCTGGTGAAGATGTTGATGGAGATTGCCCTCTCCCGATGAGAGGAGCGTTGGTGATGACGATGGTGATGATTTCCCCCTCCCGGAGGGAAGTTTCCCCGGCAGAACAGCTCTGCCGGAGCTCTAGATTGGATCCGCCAAGGTTCCGCCTCATGGCGGCGGAGTCTCGTCCCGAAAAGTTCATTTTTATTTTTTTCTCATCGAAAGACCTCATATAGGAGAAGATGGGCGTCGGAGAGCCACCAGGGGGCCCATGAGGTAGGGGGCGCGCCCTAGGGGGGGCGCCCCCACCCTCGTGAGCAGGGTGTGGGCCCCCTGGCTTTCATCTTTGACGTGGATTTTTCTTTATTTCTTTTAAGACGTTCCGTGGAGTTTCAGGACTTTTGGAGTTGCGCAGAATAGGTCTCTAATATTTGCTCCTTTTCCAGACCAGAATTCCAGTTGCCGGCATTATCCCTCCTTATGTAAACCTTGTAAAATAAGAGAGAATAGCCATAAGTATTGTGACATAAAGTGAAATAACAGTCCATAATGCGATAAATATCAATATAAAAGCATGATGCAAAATGGACGTATCAACTCACTATTGGTGATGCAAGCAAGTGTACAGGGGGTCCAAACGGTGAAATCTATCTTGCAAGTCTATGAATAGAGCTTTGGTCAAGTCATCAATAGGGAGAAATCTTCTGTGATGTTCAGCTCAAATGCAAGGCAGAGTTTCAAAAACTTGATACTCCAGGAACTTCAGCTTGGGACTGAGGCCAATGGTGGGAAATACTTGGGGCTACCCACCTACATTGGAAAATCTGTTAAGAAGTGCTTCCTCTACATAAAAGATAGAATTGTAGGCCGGTTGCAAGGAGGCTTGGAAAGAGTGTTGTCTACTGCCGGTAAAGAGATTTATGTCAAAGCCATCGCACAAGCAATTCCAACCTATGCTATGGCTTGTTTTGATCTTACGAGGTCCTTGTGTGATGAAATAAGCCAGTTCATATGTCGTTACTGGTGGAATCAGGAAGAGGATGAGAGGAAGATGCATTGGATAGGTTGGGAGAAGACGAAACTCTCGAAGGAGGAGGGGGGTTTGGGCTTCCGAGATCTGCACTCCTTTAACTTGGCCATGTTGGCGCGACAAGGATGGCGTCTTATTCAAGCCCCGGACTCTCTGTGTGCGGAGGTGCTCCGAGCGAAGTACTATCCCAACGGAGATATCCTAGTTGTTGTGCCTATGAAAGGAATGAGCTATGTATGGAGGAGTATCTTAAGGGGCATTGAGGTGCTGAAGGAAGGCCTAATTTGGCATATCGGGGGTGGAACCAATGTGAGGATCTGGGAAGATCCATGGATCCCGAGGGGTGTTACACGCAGACCAGCATCATACCAAGGCCCGAATCTCCTCATCAAAGTTTCCGAGCTGATCGATCCGAACACAGGCAGTTGGGACCGTAATCTTGTGTCAGACTGTTTCCACCCAGACGATGTCCCCATCATTTTGAGTATCCCAATCTGCGAGCATGGGGAAGATTTTATGGCATGGCATTTTGACAGCAAGGGCATCTTCTTTGTGAAACCAGCCTACAAAATCCATGTTCAGATGATGAAGGAAGAAGCAAGGCGGCAGAAGGGGCAAAGTTCTTCTGATGTACAACCAACCTCTGAAGTTTTTTGAGCCATTTGGAAGGTTAAATGCCCACCAAGAGTCCACCATTTCCTTTGGAGATTAGCACATAACAGTCACCCAATGTATATGAACGTTAGAAGACGAGGGGTGGAGCTTGACACACGATGTGCAGTATGTGGGAAGCTTTTTGAGGATGGCGGCCACCCTTTTCTCAACTATAAATTCATCAAGCAACGATGGCGGGCTCTGCTACTTGAGGATATCAAACTCAAACTACTCCAATGTACATCTGCTAAAGAAACTCTGTCAGTTATCCTCAGACTGCCTGAAGAGAGGAAGCTGCTTTCCATTGCTTTGCTTTGGTGTTGGTGGGCTGAGCGGAACAGAGGCAATCATGGGGAGAAACGGCTCGAGGTTGAAGCATTTCGATACACTGTTCGTCATCATGCAAATGAATGGAAATAGTTCTTGTGCGCAAAGCCGACTGCACCGGTTCGACAACAAGATAAATGGGTGAAGCCCCGTACTTATATGGTTAAAATTTACATTGATGCTGCGTTTGCAGACCAAACAAGGTCTGGAGGCTGGGGCATAATATGCAGAGATGACACCCAAGATGTTCGTTTTGCTGCAGCTGGAGCCCGTCTTGATCTGAACAGCGCACTTCATGCTGAAAGAATTGCCCTTCTTGAAGCTGTGACGCTGGCGGACAGGCTTGGTGTTGGGCGCGTGATTTTTGAAACCGACTGTCTGGTCCTTCAGCAGGCCATGAACTCAAATGTCTATGCTTTCTTGCCCCTGGGTGTTCTGTTTAGTGAGATCGGGTTTAAACTTAGGACCCTTTTCATTGAGGCCCAGGTGGTGTTTGTGCCGAGACTTTGTAATGGTCCAGCGCATGTGCTGGCTTCCATAGGTGCATGTTTAGCTGATGGTGAGCACCATGAATGGTTCACCAGCTACCCCGATGATGTACTCAGTGCTGTGACCGGCGATCGAGCCGTGTCTTAATGGAATACGAGTGTTCCATTTCAAAAAAACATGCACATATGTTCGATAATATAGGGAAAAAAGGTTCATATGACTACACGATTGAAGACATGCAAGAAGTGGTGGTAACTAGAGACTTTAACACAACCAGAAGCAATAGCAAACTGTGAATTGTAGGAATCAAAGACTATGCGCTTGTAAGCTAGGACAATGTACATAGAATGCATGACCTCGAGCAAGAACTGCATCATGGCACAAGCAAGTATATAGCATAGAAACCAATAGTAATGTGGACGTGGCGTTTTGGCTCATAGGTGCATATACACCTATTAGAGCAACTCTAGCAGACCCCCGCATCCCGCCGGCCCGCAAAACGCGTTTGCAGTTCGCGTAAAATGACCTTTGCGGGCCGGCGCGGATGACCACAGATGCAGACCCCTCAAACGGACCCGCATAAAAGTATATTTGCAAAATATGTTTTTTTACGGGTTGGCTTTGCAGGGTCTGCTCTTTGCGCCGCTGCATCCCGCATCTCATCAGCCCACAAATATCAAATCCAACATATTACAACAAACATAAGCAAAACTAAATTATTCAAATCAAACATAATACAATAATCATCCACATTACAAATAATTATTCAAATCACCATAGCAAACTTAAATAATGCAATACAAAACTTGTCATGAATACAAATACAAATGAATACAAAAATTAGTCACTGTCCAGCCCTTTGCCAATGGTGCTCAATGAGATCCTCCTGAAGTTGAAAGTGTGTGTTTGCATTTTCAATCTCCCTGTATGTCTGAAGAAATGCTCTAATGTGGTTAGGGTCTCTAGCTGGTTTGACACGACTACCCACATTGTCGTAGAAGAATTCCAAGTTCATTCCTCTCTCATCTTCAAGAATCGTATTATGCAGGATAACACGGCATGTCATGATATTTTCAAGGTTTTCTTATCCAAAAAATGAGCAGGGCCACGGACAATGTCAAACCTAGATTGCAAAACATTGAATGCTCTTTCAATGTCTTTTCGGGCTGCCTCTTGCACCCTTGCAAATTCACATTGTTTTTTAGTTTTGGGTTCTTTGTTGCTCTTGACAAATGTGCACCAAGGAGGGTATATACCATCTAGAAGATAGTATCCCTTTGTGTATTCATGCCCATTGATAGTGTAATTGCAAGCAAGAGCATCACCACTAGCAAGCCTAGCAAACAAATGAGACCGTTGCAACACATTGATATCATTGAGAGTGCCCGTCTGATACGTCCGTTTTGCATCATGCTTTTATATCGATATTTATTGCATTATGGGCTACTATTACACATTTTGTCACAATACTTATGCCTATTCTCTCTCTTATTTTACAAGGTTTACATGAAGAAGGGGAATGCCGGCAGCTGGAATACTGGGATGGAAAATGAGCAAATATTAGAGACCCATTCTGCACATCTCAAAAAGTCTTGAAACTCTACGGGAATTATTTTTAGAATATATAAAAAATATTGGGCGAAGAAAGTATCAGAGGGGGGCCACCCACCGTCCATGAGGGTGGGAGGCGCGCCCTACCCCCTGGGCGTGCCCCCTGCCTCGTGGGCCCCCTGGTGGCCCTCTGATGCCCATCTTTGGCTATATGGAATCTTTTGTCGAGGAAAAAAATCAGAAGCAAGCTCACGGGACGAAACTCCGCAGCCATGAGGCGGAACCTTGGCGGAACCAATCTAAGGCTCCGGCGGAGCTGTTCTACCAGGGAAACTTCCCTCCGGGAGGGGGAAATCATCACCATCGTCATCACCAACGATCCTCTCATCGGGAGGGGGTCAATCTCCATCAACATCTTCACCAGCACCATCTCATCTTTGAAGGAAACATGCCCTAGAGGCAATAATAAAGTTATTATTTATTTCCTTATTTCATGATAAATGTTTATTATTCATGCTAGAATTGTATTAACCGGAAACATAATACATGTGTGAATACGTAGACAAACAGAGTGTCCCTAGTATGCCTCTACTTGACTAGCTCGTTGATCAAAGATGGTTATGTTTCCTAACCATGGACATGAGTTGTCATTTGATAAACGGGATCACATCATTAGGAGAATGATGTGATTGACTTGACCCATTCTGTTAGCTTAGCACTTGATTGTTTTAGTTTACTGCTATTGCTTTCTTCATGACTTATACATGTTCCTATGACTATGAGACTATGCAACTCCCGATTACCGGAGGAACACTTTGTGTGCTACCAAACATCACAACATAACTGGGTGATTATAAAGGTGCTCTATAGGTGTCTCTGATGGTACTTGTTGAGTTGGCACGGATCGAGATTAGGATTTGTCACTCCGATTGTCGGAGAGGTATCTCTGGGCCCTCTCGGTAATGCACATCACTATAAGCCTTGCAAGCAATGCAGCTAATGAGTTAGTTGTGGGATAGTGCATTATGGAATGAGTAAAGAGACTTTCCTGTAATGATATTGAACTAGGTATTGAGATACCGATGATCGAATCTCGGGCAAGTAACATACCGATGACAAAGGGAACAACGTATGTTGTTATGCGGTTTGACCGATAAAGATCTTCGTAGAATATGTAGGATCCAATATGAACATCCAGGTTTTGCTATTGGTTATTGACCGGAGACGTGTCTCAGTCACGTCTACATAGTTCTCGAACCCGTAGGGTCTGCACGCTTAATGTTCGGTGATGATCGGTATTATGAGTTTATGTGATTTGATGTACCAAAGGTAGTTCGGAGTCCCGATGAGATCGGGGACATGACGAGGAGTCTCGAAATGGTCAAGATGTAAAGATCGATATATTGGACGACCATATTCGGACATCGAAAAGGTTCCGAGTGATTCGGGTAATTTTCGGAGTACCGGGGAGTTACGGGAATACGAGAAAGAAGTATTGGGCCTCATGGGCCAAGTGGTGGAAGAGAGGAGGCAGGGCGCGTGGCCCCCCTAGCCCAAACCGAATTGGACTAGGGGGCCGGCCCCCCTTTCCTCCTTTCCTCCCTCTCCTTCCTTCTCCCCTTCCCCCTTCGTTTCCTCCTCCTAGTAGGAGTGAGTCCTACTCCTACTAGGAGGAGGACTCCTCCTCCTGGCGCGCCCTACAGGGGCCGGCTGGCCTCCCCCTTGCTCCTTTATGTATGGGGGCAGGGGGCACCCCAGAACACACAAGTTGATCATTGATCCCTTAGCCGTGTGCAATGCCCCCCTCCACCATAATCCACCTTGATCATATCGTAGCGGTGCTTAGGCGAAGCCCTGCGTCGGTAGCAACATCATCACCGTCATCACACCGTCGTGCTGACGGAACTCTCTCGTGAAGCTCTGTTGGATCAGAGTTTGTGGGACGTCATCGAGCTGAACGTGTGCTGAACTCGGAGGTGCCGTGCGTTCGGTACTTGGATCGGTCGGATTGTGAAGATGTTCGACTACATCAACCGCGTTCTCATAACGCTTCCGCTTATGGTCTACGAGGGTATGTAGATGATACTCTTCCCTCTCGTTGCTATGCATCACCATGATCTTGCGTGAGTGTAGGAATTTTTTTGAAATTACTACGTTCCCCAACAGTGGCATCCGACCCAGGTTTATGCGTAGATGTTATATGCACGAGTAGAACACAAGTGAGTTGTGGGCGATACAAGTCATACTGCTTACCAGCATGTCATACTTTGGTTCAACGGTATTGTTGGATGAAGCGGCCAGGACCAACATTGCGCGTACGCTTACGCGAGACTGGTTCTACCGACGTGCTTGGCACACAGGTGGCTGGCGGGTGTCAGTTTCTCCAACTTTAGTTGAAGCAAGTGTGACTACGCCCGGTCCTTGTTGAAGGTTAAAACAACACTAACTTGACGAAATATCATTGTGGTTTTGATGCGTAGGTAAGAACGGTTCATTCTCAGCCTGTAGCAGCCACGTAAAACTTGCAACAACAAAGTAGAGCATGTCTAACTTGTTTTTGCAGGGCATGTTGTGATGTGATATGGTCAAGACATGATGTTATATTTTATTTTATAAGATGATCATGTTTTGTAACACAGTTATCGGCAACTGGCAGGAGCCATATGGTTGTCGCTTTATTGTATGAAATTCAATTGCCATGTAATTGCTTTACTTTATCACTAAGCGGTAGCGATATTCATGGAGGTAATAGTTGGCGTGACGACAACGATGCTTCGACGGAGATCAAGGTGTCAAGTCGGTGACGATGGTGATGTTGGGGAACATAGTAATTTCAAAAAAATTCCTACGCACACGCAGGATCATGGTGATGCATAGCAACGAGAGGGGAGAGTGTGTCCACGTACCCTCGTAGACCGTAAGCGGAAGCGTTATGAGAATGCGGTTGATGTATTCGAACGTCTTCACGATCCGAACGATCCAAGCACATGTTCAGCTCGATGACGTCCCACGAACTCCGATCCAGCAGAGCTTCACGGGAGAGTTCCATCAGCACGACGCCGTGATGATGGTGATGATGTTGCTACCGACGCAGGGCTTCGCC
Organism: Triticum aestivum; assembly: GCF_018294505.1. Classification (NCBI taxonomy): domain Eukaryota; kingdom Viridiplantae; phylum Streptophyta; class Magnoliopsida; order Poales; family Poaceae; genus Triticum; species Triticum aestivum. Next base: position 580,853,585 of record NC_057809.1, on the reverse strand, counting down.
TAAGCACCGCTACAATATGATCGAGGTGGATTATGGTGGAGGGGGCACCGCAGACGGCTAAGGGATCAATGATCAACTTGTGTGTACTAGGGTGCCCCTGCCCCCGTATATAAAGGAGCAAGGGGGGAGGCCGGCCGGCCCTCCTTGGGCGCGCCAGGAGGAGGAGTCCTCCTCCTAGTAGGAGTAGGACTCCCCTTTCCTACTCCTACTAGGAGGGGGAAAGGAAGGGGGTAGTGTTGGAAATATGCCCTAGAGGCAATAATAAAATGATTATTATATTTCCTTGTTCATGATAATTGTCTATTATTCATGCTATAATTGTATTATCCGGAAATCGTAATACATGTGTGAATACATAGACCACAATGTGTCCCTAGTGAGCCTCTAGTTAACTAGCTCATTGATCAACAGATAGTCATGGTTTCCTGGCTATGGACATGGGGATGTTATTGATAACAGGATCACATCATTAGGAGAATGATGTGATAGACAAGACCCAAACCTAAGCATAGCACAAAGATCGTGTAGTTCGTTTGCTGTAGCTTTTCTGAATGTCAAGTATCATTTCCTTAGACCATGAGATTATGCAACTCCCAGATACCGTATGAGTGCCTTGGGTGTGCCAAACGTCACAACGTAACTGGGTGACTATAAAGGTACATTACAGGTATCTCCGAAAGTGTCTGTTGGGTTGGCACGAATCGAGACTGGGATTTGTCACTCCGTATGACGGAGAGGTATCTCTGGGCCCACTCGGTAATGCATCATCATAATGAGCTCAATGTGATCAAGTGGTTGATCACGGGATCATGCATTACGGTACGAGTAAAGTGACTTGCCGGTAACGAGACTGAACAAGGTATTGGGATACCGACGATCGAGTCTCGGGCAAGTAACGTACCGATTGACAAAGGGAATTGAATACGGGATTGATTAAGTCCTCGACATCGTGGTTCATCTGATGAGATCATCGAGGAGCATGTGGAAGCCAACATGGGTATCCAGATCCCACTGTTGGTTATTGACCGGAGAGTCGTCTCGGTCATGTCTGCTTGTCTCCCGAACCCATAAGGTTGACACACTTAAGGTTCGGTGACGCTAGGGTTGTAGAGATATGAGTATGCAGTAATCCGAAAGTTGTTCGGAGTCCCGGATGAGATCCTGGACGTCACGAGGAGTTCCGGAATGGTCCGGAGGTGAAGAATTATATATAGGAAGTGTAGTTTCGGCCATCGGGAAAGATTCGGGGTCACCGGTATTGTACCGGGACCACCGGATGGGTCCCGGGGGTCCACCGGGTGGGGCCACCCATCCCGGAGGGCCCCATGGGCTGAAGTGGGGAGGGGAACCAGCCCATAGTGGGCTGGTGCGCCCCCCTTGGCCCCCCCTGCGCCTAGGGTTGGAAACCCTAGGGTGGGGGGCGCCTCCACTTGCCTTGGGGGGCACTCCACCCCCCTTGGCCGCCGCCCCCTTGGGAGATCCCATCTCCAGGGCCGGCGCCCCCCAGGGGGCCTATATAAAGGAGGGGGAAGGGAGGGCAGCGACACCCAAGCCTTGGCGCCTCCCTCTCCCCTGCTACACCTCTCCCTCTCGCAGAAGCTCGGCGAAGCCCTGGTGCGATCACTGCTACATCCACCACCACGCTGTCGTGCTGCCGGATCTTCATCAACCTCTCCTTCCCCCTTGCTGGATCAAGAAGGAGGAGACGTCATCCGCTCCGTACGTGTGTTGAACGCGGAGGTGCCGTCCGTTCGGCACTTGGTCATCGGTGATTTGGATCACGGCGAGTACGACTCCATCATCCCCATTCTCTAAACGCTTCCGCTCGTGATCTACAAGGGTATGTAGATGCACTCCTCTCTCCCTCGTTGCTAGATGACTCCATAGATTGATCTTGGTGATGCATAGAAAATTTTAAAATTCTGCTACGTTCCCCAACAGTGGCATCATGAGCTAGGTCTATGCGTAGTTACTATGCACGAGTAGAACACAAAGTAGTTGTGGGCGTCGATATTGTCAATTTGCTTGCCGTTACTAGTCTTATCTTGATTCGGCGGCATCGTGGGATGAAGCGGCCCGGACCAACCTTACACGTACGCTTACGTGAGACCGGTTCCACCGACTGACATGCACTAGTTGCATAAGGTGGCTGGCGGGTGTCTGTCTCTCCCACTTTAGTCGGATCGGATTCGATGAACAGGGTCCTTATGAAGGGTAAATAGAAATTGGCAATTCACGTTGTGGTTTTGGCGTAGGTAAGAAACGTTCTTGCTAGAAACCTATAGCAGCCACGTAAAAACTTGCAACAACAATTAGAGGACGTCTAACTTGTTTTTGCAGCAAGTGTTTTGTGATGTGATATGGCCAAAGGTTGTGATGAATGATGAATGATATATGTGATGTATGAGATTGATCATGTTCTTGTAATAGGAATCACGACTTGCATGTCGATGAGTATGACAACCGGCAGGAGCCATAGGAGTTGTCTTTATTTATTTATGACCTGCGTGTCAACATAAACGTCATGTAATTACTTTACTTTATTGCTAAAGCATTAGCCATAGTAGTAGAAGTAATAGATGACAAGACAACTTCAAGAAGACACAATGATGGAGATCATGGTGTCATGCCGGTGACAACGATGATCATGGAGCCCCGAAGATGGAGATCAAAGGAGCAAATGATATTGGCCATATCATGTCATTGTTTGATTGCATGTGATGTTTATCATGTTTTACATCTTATTTGCTTAGAACGACGGTAGCTTAAATAAGATGATCCCTCGAAATAATTTCAAGAAAGTGTTCCCCCTAACTGTGCACCGTTGCGAAGGTTCGTTGTTTCGAAGCACCACGTGATGATCGGGTGTGATAGATTCTAACGTTCGAATACAACGGGTGTAAGCCAGATTTACACACGCGATACACTTAGGTTGACTTGACAAGCCTAGCATGTACAGACATGGCCTCGGAACACAGAAGACCGAAAGGTCGAGCATGAGTCGTATAGAAGATACGATCAACATGAAGATGTTCACCGATGTTGACTAGTCCGTCTCACGTGATGATCGGACACGGCCTAGTTAACTCGGATCATGTTATACTTAGATGACTGGAGGGATGTCTATCTGAGTGGGAGTTCATTGAATAATTTGATTATATGAACTCAATTATCATGAACTTAGTCTAAAATCTTTACAATATGTATTGTAGATCAAATGGCCCATGTTGTCCTCAACTTCAACGCGTTCCTAGAGAAAACCAAGCTGAAAGATGATGGCAACAACTATACGGACTGGGTCCGGAACCTGAGGATCATCCTCATAGCTGCCAAGAAAGATTATGTCCTAGAAGCACCGCTAGGTGACGCACCCATCCCAGAGAACCAAGACGTTATGAACGCTTGGCAACAGCGTGCTGATGATTACTCCCTCGTTCAGTGCGGCATGCTTTACAGCTTAGAACCGGGGCTCCAAAAGCGTTTTGAGAAACACGAAGCATATGAGATGTTCGAAGAGCTGAAAATGGTTTTTCAAGCTCATGCCCGGGTCGAGAGATATGAAGTATCCGACAAGTTCTTCAGCTGTAAAATGGAGGAAAATAGTTCTGTCAGTGAGCACATACTCACAATGTCTGGGTTACATAACCGCTTGACTCAGCTGGGAGTTAATCTCCCAGATGACGCGGTCATTGACAGAATCCTCCAGTCGCTTCCACCGAGCTACAAGAGCTTTGTGATGAACTTCAATATGCAGGGGATGGAAAAGACCATTCCTGAGGTATATTCAATGCTGAAATCAGCGGAGGTAGAAATCAAAAAGGAACATCAAGTGTTGATGGTGAATAAAACCACTAAGTTCAAGAAAGGCAAGGGTAAGAAGAACTTCAAGAAGGAAGGCAAGGGAGTTGCCGCGCCCGGTAAGCAAGCTGCCGGGAAGAAGCCAAAGATGGACCCAAGCCTGAGACTGAGTGCTTTTATTGCAAGGGAAGTGGTCGCTGGAAGCGGAACTGCCCCAAATACTTAGCGGACAAGAAGGCCGGCATCACGAAAGGTATATGTGATATACATCTAATTGATGTGTACCTTACCAGTACTCGTAGTAGCTCCTGGGTATTTGATACCGGTGCGGTTGCTCACATTTGTAACTCAAAGCAGGAGCTGCGGAATAAGCGGAGACTGGCGAAGGACGAGGTGACGATGCGCGTCGGGAATGGTTCCAAGGTCGATGTGATCGCCGTCGGCACGCTACCTCTACATTTACCTACGGGATTAGTTTTAAACCTCAATAATTGTTATTTAGTGCCAGCTTTGAGCATGAACATTGTATCAGGATCTCGTTTAATACGAGATGGCTACTCATTTAAATCCGAGAATAATGGTTGTTCTATTTATATGAGAGATATGTTTTATGGTCATGCTCCGATGGTGAATGGTTTATTCTTAATGAATCTCGAGCGTAATGCTACACATATTCATAGTGTGAATACCAAAAGATGTAAGGTTGATAATGATAGTCCCACATACTTGTGGCACTGCCGCCTTGGTCACATAGGTGTCAAACGCATGAAGAAGCTCCATGCAGATGGACTTTTAGAGTCTCTTGATTACGAATCATTTGACACGTGCGAACCATGCCTCATGGGTAAAATGACCAAGACTCCGTTCTCAGGAACAATGGAGCGAGCAACCAACTTATTGGAAATCATACATACAGATGTGTGCGGTCCAATGAGTGTTGAGGCTCGCGGTGGTTATCGTTATGTTCTCACCCTCACTGATGACTTGAGTAGATATGGGTATGTCTACTTAATGAAACACAAGTCTGAGACCTTTGAAAAGTTCAAGGAATTTCAGAGTGAGGTTGAGAATCAACGTGACAGGAAAATCAAGTTCTTGCGATCAGATCGTGGGGGAGAATACTTGAGTCACGAATTTGGCACACACTTAAGAAAATGTGGAATAGTTTCACAACTCACGCCGCCTGGAACACCTCAGCGTAATGGTGTGTCCGAACATCGTAATCGCACTCTATTGGATATGGTGCGATCTATGATGTCTCTTACCGATTTACCGCTGTCATTTTGGGGCTATGCTTTAGAGACTGCCGCATTCACTTTAAATAGGGCTCCGTCGAAATCCGTTGAGACGACACCGTATGAATTATGGTTTGGGAAGAAACCTAAGCTGTCGTTTCTAAAAGTTTGGGGATGCGATGCTTATGTCAAGAAACTTCAACCTGAAAAGCTCGAACCCAAGTCGGAAAAATGCGTCTTCATAGGATACCCTAAAGAAACTATTGGGTATACCTTCTACCTCAGATCCGAAGGCAAGATCTTTGTTGCCAAGAATGGATCCTTTCTAGAGAAAGGGTTTCTCTCGAAAGAAGTAAGTGGGAGGAAAGTAGAACTTGATGAAGTATTACCTCTTGAACCGGAAAGTGGCGCAACACAGGGAAATGTTCCTAAGGTGCCTGCACCGACTAGAGAGGAAGTTAATGCTGATGATCATGAAACGTCAGATCAAGTTGCTACTGAACTTCGTAGGTCCACAAGGACACGTTCCGCACCAGAGTGGTACGGCAACCCTGTCTTGGAAATCATGTTGTTAGACAACGGTGAACCTTCGAACTATGAAGAAGCAATGGCGGGCCCGGATTCCGACAAATGGCTGGAAGCCATGAAATCCGAGATAGGATCCATGTATGAAAACGAAGTATGGACTTTGACTGACTTGCCCGATGATCGGCGAGCCATAGAAAATAAATGGATCTTTAAGAAGAAGACAGACGCGGATGGTAATGTGACCATCTATAAAGCTTGGCTTGTGGCTAAGGGTTATCGACAAGTTCAAGGGGTTGACTACGATGAGACTTTCTCACCTATAGCGAAGCTGAAGTCCGTCCGAATCATGTTAGCAATTGCCGCATTCTATGATTATGAAATATGGCAAATGGACATCAAAACGGCATTCCTTAATGGTTTCCTTAAGGAAGAATTGTATATGATGCAGCCAGAAGGTTTTGTCGATCTTAAGAATGCTGACAAGGTGTGCAAGCTCCAACGCACGATTTATGGGCTGGTGCAAGCATCTCGGAGTTGTAATATTCGCTTTGATGAGATGATCAAAGCGTTTGGGTTTATGCAGACTTATGGAGAAGCCTGCATTTACAAGAAAGTGAGTGGGAGCTCTGTAGCATTTCTCATATTGTATGTGGATGACATACTGTTGATGGGAAATGATATAGAATTCTTGGAAAGCATAAAGGCCTACTTGAACAAGTGTTTTTCAATGAAGGACCTTGGAGAAGCTGCTTATATATTAGGCATCAAGATCTATAGAGATAGATCGAGACGCCTCATTTGTCTTTCACAGAGTACGTACCTTGACAAGATATTGAAGAAGTTCAAAATGGATCAGTCAAAGAAGGGGTTCTTGCCTGTATTGCAAGGTACGAGATTGAGCACGGCTCAAAGCCCGACCACGCAGAAGATAGAGAAAAGATGAGTGTCGTCCCCTATGCCTCAGCCATAGGGTCTATCATGTATGCTATGCTGTGTACCAGACCTGATGTAAACCTTGCCGTAAGTTTGGTAGGAAGGTACCAAAGTAATCCCGGCATGGAACACTGGACAGCGGTCAAGAATATCCTGAAGTACCTGAAAAGGACTAAGGAAATGTTTCTCGTTTATGGAGGTGACGAAGAGCTCGTCGTAAAGGGTTACATCGATGCTAGCTTCGACACAGATCTGGATGACTCTAAGTCACAAACCGGATACGTGTATATTTTGAATGGTGGGGCAGTAAGCTGGTGCAGTTGCAAGCAAAGCGTGGTGGCGGGATCTACATGTGAAGCGGAGTACATGGCAGCCTCGGAGGCAGCACAAGAAGCAATCTGGGTGAAGGAGTTCATCACCAACCTAGGAGTCATACCCAATGCGTCGGGGCCGATGACTCTCTTCTGTGACAACACTGGAGCTATTGCCCTTGCTAAGGAGCCCAGGTTTCACAGGAAGACCAGGCATATCAAGCGTCGCTTCAACTCCATTCGTGGAAGTGTTCAAAATGGAGACATAGAAATTTGTAAAGTACATACGGACCTGAATGTAGCAGATCCGTTGACTAAACCTCTCCCTAGAGAAAAACATGATCAACACCAGAATTCCATGGATGTTCAATTCATCACAATGTAACTAGATGATTGACTCTAGTGCAAGTGGGAGACTGTTGGAAATATGCCCTAGAGGCAATAATAAAATGATTATTATATTTCCTTGTTCATGATAATTGTCTATTATTCATGCTATAATTGTATTATCCGGAAATCGTAATACATGTGTGAATACATAGACCACAATGTGTACCTAGTGAGCCTCTAGTTGACTAGCTCGTTGATCAATAGATAGTCATGGTTTTCTGGCTATGGACATGGGGATGTCATTGATAACGGGATCACATCATTCGGAGAATGATGTGATAGACAAGACCCAAACCTAAGCATAGCACAAAGATCGTGTAGTTCGTTTGCTGTAGGTTTTCTGAATGTCAAGTATCATTTCCTTAGACCATGAGATTGTGCAACTCCCGGATACCGTATGAGTGCCTTGGGTGTGCCAAATGTCACAACGTAACTGGGTGACTATAAAGGTACATTACAGGTATCTCCAAAAGTGTCTGTTGGCTTGGCACGAATCGAGACTGGGATTTGTCACTCCGTATGACAGAGAGGTATCTCTGGGCCCACTCGGTAATGCATCATCATAATGAGCTCAATGTGATCAAGTGGTTGATCACGGGATCATGCATTACGATACGAGTAAAGTGACTTGTTGGTAATGAGACTGAACATGGTATTGGGATACCGACGATCGAGTCTCGGGCAAGTAACATACCGATTGACAAAGGGAATTGAATACGGGATTGATTAAGTCCTCGACATCGTGGTTCATCCAATGAGATCATCGAGGAGCATGTGGGAGACAACATGGGTATCCAGATCCCGTTGTTGGTTATTGACCGGAGAGTCGTCTCGGTCATGTCTGCTTGTCTCCTGAACCCGTAGGGTCTACACACTTAAGGTTCGGTGATGCTAGGGTTGTAGAGATATGAGTATGCAGTAATCCGAAAGTTGTTCGGAGTCCCGGATGAGATCCTGGACGTCACGAGGAGTTCCGGAATGGTTCGGAGGTAAAGAATTATATATAGGAAGTGTAGTTTCGGCCATCGGGAAAGATTCGGGGTCACCGGTATTGTACCAGGACCACCGGATGGGTCCCGGGGGTCCACCGGGTGGGGCCACCCATCCCGGAGGGCCCCATGGGCTGAAGTGGGGGAGGGGAACCAGCCCATAGTGGGCTGGTGCGCCCCCCTTGCCCCCCCCCCCTGCGCCTAGGGTTGGAAACCCTAGGGTGGGGGGCGCCTCCACTGCCTTGGGGGGCACTCCACCCCCCTTGGCCGCCGCCCCCTTGGGAGATCCCATCTCCAGGGCCGACGCCCCCCCAGGGGGCCTATATAAAGGAGGGGGGAGGGAGGGCAGCCGCACCCCAAAGCCTTGGCGCCTCCCTCTCCCCTGCTACACCTCTCCCTCTCGCAGAAGCTGAGCGGAGCCCTGCTGCGATCACTGCTGCATCCACCACCACGTTGTCGTGCCGCTGGATCTTCATCAATCTCTCCTTCCCCCTTGCTGGATCAAGAAGGAGGAGACGTCATCCGCTCCGTACGTGTTTTTAACGCGAAGGTGCCGTCCGTTCGGCACTTGGTCATCGGTGATTTGGATCACGGCGAGTACGACTCCATCATCCCCGTTCTCTGAACGCTTCCGCTCGTGATCTACAAGGGTATGTAGATGCACTCCTCTCTCCCTCGTTTCTAGATGACTCCATAGATTGATCTTGGTGATGCGTAGAAAATTTTAAAATTCTGCTACGTTCCCCAACATGTAGGGGGAAGGGGAGAAGGAAGGAGAGGGAGGAAAGGAGGAAAGGGGGGGGGGCGCCCCCTAGTCCAATTCGGTTTGGGCTACGGGGGGCGCGCGCCCTGCCTCCTCTCTTCCACCACTTGGCCCATGAGGCCCAATACTTCTTCCCTGTATTCCCCGTAACTCCCCGGTACTCCGAAAAATACCCGAATCACTCAGAACCTTTCCGATGTCCGAATATAGTTGTCCAATATATCAATCTTTATGTCTCGACCATTTCGAGAGTCCTCATCATGTCCCCGATCTCATCCGAGACTCCGAACTACCTTCAGTACATCAAATCACATAAACTCATAATACTGATCGTTACCAAACGTTAAGCTTGCGGACCCTACGGGTTCAAGAACTATGTAGACATGACCGAGACATGTCTCCGGTCAATAACCAATAGAAGAACCTGGATGTTCATATTGTCTCCTACATATTCTACGAAGATCTTTATCGGTCAAACCGCATAACAACATACGTTGTTCCCTTTGTCATCGGTATGTTACTTGCCCGAGATTCGATCGTCGGTATCTCAATACCTAGTTCAATCTCGTTACCGGCAAGTCTCTTTACTCGTTCCGTAATGCACTATCCCGCAACTAACTCATTAGTTGCATTGCTTGCAAGGCTTATAGTGATGTGCATTACCAGGAGGGCCCAGAGATACCTCTCCGACAATCGGAGTGACAAATCCTAATCTCGATTCATGCCAACTCAACAAGTACCATCGGAGACACCTATAGAGCACCTTTATAATCGCCCAGTTACATCGTGACGTTTGGTAGCACACAAAGTGTTCCTCTGGTAATCGGGAGTTGCATAATCTCATAGTCATAGGAACATGTATAAGTCATGAAGAAAGCAATAACATTAAACTAAAATGATCAAGTGCTAAGCTAACGGAATGGGTCAAGTCAATCACATCATTCTCCTAATGATGTGATCCCATTTATCAAATGACAACTCATGCATATGGTTAGGAAATATAACCATCTTTGATTAACGAGCTAGTCAAGTAGAGGCATACTAGTGACACTCTGTTTGTCTATGTATTCACACATGTACTAAGTTTTCGGTTAATACAATTCTAGCATGAATAATAAACATTTATCATGAAATAAGGAAATAAATAATAAATTTATTATTGCCTCTAGGGCATATTTCCTTCAGTCTCCCACTTGCACTAGAGTCAATAATCTAGTTCAGATCGCCATGTGATTTAACACAAATAGTTCATATCACCATGTGATTAACACCCATAGTTCACATCGCCATGTGACCAACACTCAAAGGTTTTACTAGAGTCAGTAATCTTAGTTCACATCGCCATGTGATTAAGGTGTGATCATGTTTTGCTTGTGAGAGAAGTTTAGTCAACGGGCCTGCCATATTCAAATTTGTATGTATTTTTCAAATTTCTATGTCACCAATGCTCTGCACGTAGCTACTCTAGCTAATTTCTCCCACTTTCAATATGTATCCAGATTGAGACTTAGACTCATCTGGATCAGTGTCAAAACTTGCATCGACGTAACATTTTACGATGAACCTTTTGTCACCTCCATAATCGAGAAACATATCCTTATCCCACTAAGGATAATTTTGACCGCTGTCTAGTGATATACTCTTGGGTCACTATTATACTCCCTTGCCAAACTCAGTGTAGGGTATACAATATGTCTGGTACACAACATGGCATACTTTATAGAACCTATGGCTGAGGCATAGGGAATGATTTTCATTCTCTCTCTATCTTCTGCCGTGGTCGGGCTTTAAGTCTTACTCAACTTCACACCTTGCAACACAGGCAAGAACTCTTTCTTTGACCGTTCCATTTTGAACTACAAAATCTTGTCAAGGTATGTACTCATTGAAAAAACTTATCAAGCGTCTTGATTTATCTCTATAGATCTTGATGCTCAATATGTAAGTAGCTTCACAGAGGTCTTTCTTTGAAAAAATCCTTTCAAATACTCCTCTATGCCTTCCAGAAAATTCTACATTATTTTCGATTAACAATATGTCATTCACATATACTTATCAGAAATGTTGTAGTGCTCCCACTCACTTTCTTGTAAATACAGGCTTCATCGCAAGTCTGTATAAAACTATATGCTTTGATCAACTCATCAAAATGTATATTCCAACTCCGAGATGCTTGCACCAGTCCATAGATGGATCGCTGGAGCTTGCACATTTTCTTAGCACCTTTAGGATCGACAAAACCTTCTGGTTGCATCATATACAACTCTTCTTTAAGAAATCCATTAAGGAATGTAGTTTTGACATCCATTTGCCAAATTTCATAAAATGTGGCAATTTGCTAACATGATCCAGACAGACTTAAGCATCGCTACGAGTGAGAAAATCTCATCGTAGTCAACACCTTGAACTTTGTCAAAAACCTTTTTTGACAAGTCTAGCTTTGTAGATAGTAACACTAATATCAGCGTCTGTCTTCCTCTTGAAGATCCATTTATTTTTTATGGCTTGCCGATTATCGGGCAAGTCAACCAAAGTCCACACTTTGTTCTCATACATGGATCCCATCTTAGATTTCATGGCCTCAAGCCATTTCGCGGAATTTGGGCTCATCATCGCTTCCTCATAGTTCATAGGTTCGTCATGGTCAAGTAACATGACCTCCAGAACAGGATTACCGTCCCACTCTGGTGTGGATCTCACTCTGGTTGACCTACGAGGTTCGGTAGTAACTTGATCTGAAGTTACATGATCATCATCATTAGCTTCCTCACTAATTGGTGTAGGAGTCACAGGAACATATTTCTGTGATGAACTACTTTCCAATAAGGGAGAAGGTACAATTACCTCATCAAGTTCTACTTTCCTCCCACTCACTTCTTTCGAGAGAAACTCCTTCTCTAGAAAGGATCCATTCTTAGCAACAAAGATCTTGCCTTCGGATCTATGATAGAAGGTGTACCCAACATTTTATTTTGGGTATCCTATGAAGACGCACTTCTCCGATTTGGGTTTGAGCTTATCAGGTTGAAACTTTTTCACATAAGCAATGCAACCTCAAACTTTAAGAAACGACAGCTTAGGTTCTTGCCAAACCATAGTTCATGCAGTGTCGTCTCAACGGATTTAGACGGTGCCCTATTTAACGTGAATGTAGCTGTGTCTAATGCATAACCCCAAAATGATAGTGGTAAATCGGTAAGAGACATCATAGATTTCACTATATCCAATAAAGTACGGTTATGACGTTCGGACACACCATTATGCTGTGGTGTTCCGGGTGGTGTGAGTTGCGAAACTATTCCGCATTGTTTCAAATGAAGACCAAACTCGTAACTCAAATATTCTCCTCCACGACCAGATCATAGAAACTTTATTTTCTTGTTACGATGATTTTCCACTTCACTCTGAAATTCTTTGAACTTTTCAAATGTTTCAGATTTATGTTTCATCAAGTAGATATACCCATATCTGCTCAAATCATCTGTGAAGTTCAGAAAATAACGATACCCGCCGCGAGCCTCAACACTCACCGGACTGCATACATCAGTATGTATTATTTCCAACAAGTCTATTGCTCGCTCCATTGTTTCGGAGAACGGAGTCTTAGTCATCTTGCCCATGAGGCATGCTTCGCAAGCATCAACGAATTCATAATCAAGTGATTCCAAAAGCCCATCAGCATGGATTTTCTTCATGCGCTTTACACCAATATGACCTAAACGGCAGTGCCACAAACAAGTTGCACTATCATTATTAACTTTGCATCTTTTGGCTTCAATATCATGAATATGTGTATCACTACGATCGAGATTCAATAAACCATTCACCTTGGGTGTATGACCATTGAAGGTTTTATTCATGTAAACAGAACAACAATTATTCTCTGACTTTAAATGAATAACCGTCTTACAATAAACATGATCTCAAATCATATTCATGCTTAACGCAAACACCAAATAACATTTATTTAGGTTCAACACTAATCCTGAAAGTATTAGGAGTGTGCGATGATGATCATATCAATCTTGGAACCACTTCCAACACACATCATCACTTCACCCTTAACTAGTCTCTGTTCATTCCGCAACTCCCTTTTCGAGTTACTAATCTTAGCAACTGAACTAGTATCAAATACTGAGGGGTTGCTATAAACACTAGTAAAGTACACAACAATAACATGTATATCAAATATACCTTTGTTCACTTTGCCATCCTTCTTATCCGCCAAATACTTGGGGCAGTTCTGCTTCCAGTGACCAGTCCCTTTGCAGTAGAAGCACTTAGCATCAAGCTTAGGTTCAAACTTGGGCTTCTTCACTTGAGCAGCAACTTGCTTGCCGTTCTTCTTGAAGTTCCCCTTCTTCCCTTTGTCCTTTTATTGAAACTAGTGGTCTTGTCAACCATCAACACTTGATGCTTTTCTTGATTTCTACCTTCGTCAATTTCAGCATCATGAAGAGTTTGGGATTCGTTTCCGTTTATCCCTTGCATATTATAGTTCATCACGAAGTTCTATTAACTTGGTGATAGTGACTAGATAACTCCGTCAATCACTATCTTATCTGGAAGATTAACTCCCACTTGATTCAAGTGATTGTAGTACTCAGACATTCTGAGCACATGCTCACTAGTTGAGCAATTCTCCTCCATCTTGTAGGCAAAGTGCTTGTTAAAGGTCTCATACCTTTCAACATGGGCATGAGTCTGAAATACTAATTTCAACTCTTGGAACATCTCATATGCTCTGTGGCGTTCAAAACGTCTTTAAAGCTCCAATTCTAAGCCGTAAAGCATGGTGCACTAAACTATCCAGTAGTCATCATATCGAGCTCGCCAAACGTTCATAACGTCTGCATCTGCTCCTGCAATCGGTTTGTCACCTAGCGGTGCATCTAGGACATAATTCTTTTGTGCAGCAATGAGGATAATCCTCAGATCATGGACCCAATCTGCATCATTGCTACTAACATCTTTCAACTTAGTTTTTCTCGAGGAACATATCAAAATAAACGGGGAGCTACATCGCGAGCTATTGATCTACAACATAGTTATGAAAATACTATCAGGAATAAGTTCATGATAAATTAATGTTCAATTAATCATATTACTTAAGAACTCCCACTTAGATAGACATCCCTCTAGTCATCTAAATGGTCACGTGATCCAAATCAACTAAACCATGTCCAATCATCACGTGAGATGGAGTAGTTTTCAATGGTGAACATCACTATGTTGATCATATCTACTATATGATTCACGCTTGACCTTTCGGTCTCTAGTGTTCCGAGGCCATATCTGCATATGCTAGGCTCGTCAAGTTTAACCTGAGTATTTCTGTTTGTGCAAAATTGGCTTGCACCCATTGTAGATGAACGTAGAGCTTATCACACCCGATCATCACGTGGTGTCTCGGCACGACGAACTTTGGCAATGGTGCATACTCAGGGAGAACACTTGTACCTTGAAATTTAGTGAGAGATCATCTTATAATGCTACCGTCAATCAAGTAGAATAAGATGTATAAAAGATAAACATCACATGCAATCAAAATATGTGACATGATATGGCCATGATCATCTTGCGCCTTTGATCTCCATCTCCAAAGTACCGTCATGATCTCTATCATCACCGGCATGACACCATGATCTCCATCATCTTGATCTCTATCAATGTGTCGTCACATGGTCGTCTCGCCAACTATTGCTTTTGCAACTATTGCTATCACATAGCGATAAAGTCACATAGCGATAAAGTAAAGCAATTACATGGCACTTGCATCTTATGCAATAAAGAGATAACCATAAGGCTTCTGCCAGTTGCCGATAAATTTAACAAAACATGATCATCTCATACAACAATTTATATCTCATCACGTCTTGACCATATCACATCACAACATGCCCTGCAAAAACAAGTTAGTCGTCCTCTACTTTGTTGTTGCAAGTTTTACGTGGTTGCTATGGGCTGAGCAAAAACCGTTCTTACCTACGCATAAAAACCACAACGATATTTCATCAAGTTAGTGCTATTTTAACCTTCAACAAGGACCGGGCATAGTCACACTCGGTCCAACTAAAGTTGGAGAAATTGACACCCGCCAGCCACCTGTGTGCAAAGCACGTCGGTAGAACCAGTCTCGCATAAGCGTACGCGTAATGTCGGTCCAGGCCGCTTCATCCAACAATACCGCCGAACCAAAGTGTGACATAATGGTAAGCAGTATGACTTGTATCGTCCACAACTCACTTGTGTTCTACTCGTGCATATAACATCTACGCATAAACCTGCTTGGATGCCACTGTTGGGGAACGTAGTAATTTCAAAAAAAATCCTACACACACAGGATCATGGTGATGCATGGAAACGAGAGGGGAGAGTGTGTCCACGTACCCTCGTAGACCGTAAGCGGAAGCGTTATGAGAACGCGGTTGATGTAGTCGAACGTCCATGATCCAACCGATCCAAGTACCGAACGCACGTCACCTCCGAGTTCAGGACACGTTCAGCTCGATGACGTCCCACGAACTCCGATCCAGCAGAGCTTCATTGGAGAGTTCCGTCAGCACGACGGTGTGATGACGGTGATGATGTTGCTACCGACGAAGGGTTCACCTAAGCACCACTACGATATGATCGAGGTGGATTATGGTTGAGGGGGGCACCGCACACGGCTAAGGGATCAATGATCAACTTGTGTGTCCTAGGGTGCCCCCTGCCCCCGTATATAAAGGAGCAAGGGGGAGGCCGGCCGGCCCTCCTTGGGCGCGCCAGGAGGAGGAGTCCTCCTCCTAGTAGGAGTAGGGCTCCCCTTTCCTTCTCCTACTAGGAGGAGGAAAGGAAGAGGGAAGGGGAGAAGGAAGGAGAGGGAGGAAAGTAGGAAAGGGGGCCCGGCCCCCTAGTCCAATTCGGTTTGCGCTAGGGGGGCGCGCGCCCTGCCTCCTCTCTTCCACCACTTGGCCCATGAGGCCCAATACTTCTTCCCCGTATTCCCGTAACTCACAAGTACTCCGAAAAATACCCGAATCACTCGGAACCTTTCCGATGTCCGAATATAGTCGTCCAATATATCGATCTTTACGTCTCAACCATTTCGAGAATCCTCGTCATGTCCCCGGTCTCATCCGGGACTCCGAACTACCTTCGGTACATCAAATCACATAAACTCATAATACCGATCGTCACCGAATGTTAAGCGTGCGGACCCTACGGGTTCGAGAAGTATGTAGACATGACCGAGACACGTCTCCGGTCAATAACCAATAGCGGAACCTAGATGTTCATATTGGCTCCTACATATTCTACGAAGATCTTTATCGGTCAAACCGCATAACAACATATGTTGTTCTCTTTGTCATCGGTATGTTACTTGCCCGAGATTCGATCGTCGGTATTTCAATACCTAGTTCAATCTCGTTACTGGCAAGTCTCTTTACTCGTTCTGTAATGCACTATCCTGCAACTAACTCATTAGTTGCATTGCTTTCAAGGCTTATAGTGATGTGCATTACCGAGAGGACCCAGAGATACCTCTCCGACAATCGGAGTGACAAATCCTAATCTCGATTCATGCCAACTCAACAAGTACCACCGGAGACACCTGTAGAGCACCTTTATAATCACCCAGTTACGTTGTGATGTTTGGTAGCACACAAAGTGTTCCTCTGGTAATCGGGAGTTGCATAATCTCATAGTCATAGGAACATGTATAAGTCATGAAAAAAGCAACAGCAGTAAACTAAAATGATCAAGTGCTAAGCTAACGGAATGGGTCAAGTCAATCACATCATTCTCCTAATGATGTGACCCCGTTTATCAAATGACAACTCATGTCTATGGTTAGGAAACATAACCATCGTTGATTAACGAGCTAGTCAAGTAGAGGCATACTAGTGACACTCTGTTTGTCTATGTATTCACACATGTACTAAGTTTCCGGTTAATACAATTCTAGCATGAATAATAAACATCTATCATGAAATAAGGAAATAAATAATAACTTTATTATTGCCTCTAGGGCATATTTCCTTCAGGTGATCATGACGGTGCTTTGGAGATGGAGATCACAGGCACAAGATGATGATGGCTATATCATATCACTTATATTGATTGCATGTGATGTTTATCCTTTATGCATCTTATTCTACACTATTGATGGTAGCATTATAAGATGATCTCTCGCTAAATTTCAAGGTACAAGTGTTCTCCCTGAGTATGCACCGTTGCCAAAGTTCGTCGTGCATAGACACCACGTGATGATCGGGTGTGATAAGCTCTACA
Source organism: Triticum aestivum (assembly GCF_018294505.1). Taxonomy (NCBI): domain Eukaryota; kingdom Viridiplantae; phylum Streptophyta; class Magnoliopsida; order Poales; family Poaceae; genus Triticum; species Triticum aestivum. The sequence goes on along the minus strand of NC_057809.1, from coordinate 580,836,361 downwards.
TTCATATACAACGGGTGCAAGCCAGTTTTTGCACACGTAGAAATACTCGGGTTAAACTTGACGAGCCTAGCATATGCAGATATGGCCTCGGAACACTGAGACCGAAAGGTCGAGCGTGAATAATATAGTAGACATGATCAACATAGTGTTCTTCACCATTGAAAACTACTCCATCTCACGTGATGATCGGACATGGTTTAGTTGATATGTATCACATGATCACTTAGATGATTAGAGGGATGTCTATCTAAGTGGGAGTTCTTAAATTTGATTAATTGAACTTTAATTTATCATGAACTTAGTACCTGATAGTATTTTGCTTGTCTATGTTGTTGTAGATAGATGGCCCGTGTTGTTGTTTCGTTAAATTTTAATGCGTTCCTTGAGAAAGAAAAGTTGAAAGATGATGGTAGCAATTACACGGACTGGGTCCGTAACTTGAGGATTATCCTCATTGATGCACAGAAGAATTGCGTCCTGGAAGCACCACTGGGTGCCAAACCCGCTGCAGGAGCAACGCCAGATGTTATGAACGCCTGGCAGAGCAAAGCTGATGACTACTCGATAGTTCAGTGTGCCATGCTTTACGACTTAGAACCGGGACTTCAACGATGTTTTGAACTCATGGAGCATATGAGATGTTCTAGGAGTTGAAGTTAATATTTCAAGCAAATGCCCGGATTGAGAGATATGAAGTCTCCAATAAGTTCTATAGCTACAAGATGGAGGAGAATAGTTATGTTAGTCAACATATACTCAGAATGTCTGGGTATCATAACCACTTGACTCAACTGGGAGTTAATCTTCCTGTTGATAGTGTCATTGACAGAGTTCTTCAATCACTACCACCAAGCTACACGAGCTTCATGATGAACTATAATATGCAAGGGATGGATAAGACGATTCTCGAGCTCTTCGCAATGCTAAAAGCTGCGGAGGTAGAAATCAAGAAGGAGCATCAAGTGTTGATGGTCAATAAGACGACTACAAGAAAAAGGGTAAAGGGAAGAAGAAAGGGAACTTCAAGAAGAACAACAAACAAGTTGCTGCTCAAGAGAAGAAACCCAAGTCTGGACCTAAGCCTGAGACTGAGTGCTTCTATTGCAAAGGGACCGGTCACTGGAAGCGGAACTGCCCCAAGTATTTGGCGGATAAGAAGGATGGCAAGGTGAACAAAGGTATATGTGATATACATGTTATTGATGTGTACCTTACTAAAGCTCGCAGTAGCACCTGGGTATTTGATACTAGTTATGTTGCTAATATTTGCAACTCGAAACAGGGACTACGAATTAAGCGAAGATTGGTTAAGGACGAGGTGACGATGCGCGTGGGAAATGGTTCCAAAATCAGTGTGATCACCGTCGGCACGCTACCTCTACATCTACCTTCGGGATTAGTTTTAGACCTGAATAATTCTTATTTGGTGCCAGCATTGAGCATGAACATTATATCTGGATCTTGTTTGATGCGAGACGGTTATTCATTTAAACCAGAGAATAATGGTTGTTCTATTTATATGAGTAATATCTTTTATGGTCATGCACCCTTAAAGAGTGGTCTATTTTTGATGAATCTTGGTAGTAGTGATACACATATTCATAATGTTGAAACCAAAAGATGCAGAGTTGATAATGATAGTGCAACTTATTTGTGGCACTGCCGTTTAGGTCATATTGGTGTAAAGTGCATGAAGAAACTCCATTCTGATGGACTTTTGGAATCACTTGATTATGAATCACTTGGTACTTGCGAACCATGCCTCATGGGCAAGATGACTAAAACGCCGTTCTTCGGAACTATGGAGCAAGCAACATATTTGTTGGAAATCATACATACTGATGTATGTGGCCCGATGAATATTGAGGCTCGCGACGGGTATTGTTATCTTCTTACCTTCACAGATGATTTGAGCAGATATGGGTATATCTTGATGAAACATAAGTCTGAAACATTTAAAAAGTTCAAAGAATTTCAGAGTGAAGTGGAAAATCATCGTAACAAGAAAATAAAGTTTCTACGATCCGATCATGGAGGAGAATATTTGAGTTATGAGTTTGGTCTTCATTTGAAATGCGGAATAGTTTCGCAACTCACGCCACCCAGAACACCACAACGTAATGGTGTGTCCGAACGTTGTAACCGTACTTTACTAGATATGGTGCGATCTATGATGTCTCTTACTGATTTACCGCTATCGTTTTGGGTTTACACTTTAGAGACAGCTACATTCATGTTAAATAGGGCACCATCTAAATCCGTTGAGACGACGCCTTATGAACTATGGTTTGACAAGAAACCAAAATTGTCGTTTCTTAAAGTTTGGGGCTGCGATGCTTATATGAAAAAACTTCAACCTGATAAGCTCGAACCCAAATTGGAGAAATGTGTCTTCATAGGATACCCAAAGGAGACTATTGGGTACACCTTCTATCATAGATTCGAAGCAAGACATTTGTTGCTAAGAATGGATCCTTTCTAGATAGGGAGTTTCTCTCGAAAGAAGTGAATGGGAGGAAAGTAGAACTTGATGAGGTAATTGTACCTGCTCCCTTATTGGAAAGTGGTCCATCACAGAAACCGGTTCCTGTGACACCTACACCAATTAGTGAGGAAGCCAATGATGATGATCATGAAACTTCAGATCAAGTTACTACCGAACCTCATAGGTTAACCAGAGTAAGATCCACACCAGAGTGGTACAGTAATCCTGTTCTGGAGGTCATGTTACTTGACCATGACGAACCTACGAACTATGAGGAAGCGATGATGAGCCCAGATTCCGCAAAATGGCTTGAGGCCATGAAATCTGAGATGGGATCCATGTATGAGAACAAAGTGTGGACTTTGGTTGACTTGCCCGATGATCTGCAAGCCATCGAGAATAAATGGATCTTCAAGAAGAAGACTGACGTCGACGGTAACGTTATTGTCTACAAAGCTCGACTTGTTGCGAAAGGTTTTCGACAAGTTCAAGGGGTTGACTACGATAAGACTTTCTCACCCGTAGCGATGCTTAAGTTCGTCCGAATCATGTTAGCTATTGCCGCATTTTATGATTATGAAATTTGGCAAATGGATGTAAAAACTGCATTCCTGAATGGATTTCTGGAAGTAGAGTTGTATATAATGCAACCTGAAGGTTTTATCGATCCAAAGGGTACTAACAAAGTGTGCAAGCTCCAGCGATCCATCTATGGACTGGTGCAAGCATCTCGGTGTTGGAATAAACGTTTTGATAGTGTGATCAAAGCATATGGTTTTATACAGACTTTTGGAGAAGCCTGTATTTACAAGAAAGTGAGTGGGAGCTATGTAGCATTTCTAATATTATATGTGGATGACATATTGTTGATTGGAAATGATATATAATTTCTAGATAGCATAAAATGATACTTGAATAAGAGTTTTTCAATGAAAGACCTCGGTGAAGCTGCTTATATATTGGGCATCAAAATCTATAGAGGTAAATCAAGACGCTTAATTGGACTTCCACAAAGCACATACATTGATAAAGTTTTTAAGAAGTTCAAAATGGATCAAGCAAAGAAAGAGTTCTTGCCTGTGTTACAAGGTGTGAAGTTGAGTAAGACTCAATGCCCGACCAATGCAGAAGATAGAGAGAAAATAAAAAATGTTCCCTATGCTTCAGCCATAGGCTCTATCATGTATGCAATGTTGTGTACCAGACCTGATGTGTGCCTTGCTATTAGTTTAGCAGGAAGGTACCAAAGTAATCCAGGAGTGGATCACTGCACAGCGGTCAAGAACATCCTGAAATACCTGAAAAGGACTAAGGATATGTTTCTCGTTTATGGAGGTGACAAAGAGCTCGTCGTAAATGGTTACTGACGGTGTCCTGGACTAGGGGGTACTGTACTCAACACGTCGTCTCCCGAACAAGTGTATCGGGCTGAGGACCCCCATGGTGGTTCACTATTGGGCCAGTTCAGACAACCCATGCCGCACACAAGGAAGACTCCACAAAACTTGGCGCCCAAGACAAGGACTCTCCTAAAACCCTAGGCCTCCGGTGTCTTATATAAACCGAGGCCAGGCTAGTCAATATACAATCTCATATTCATTATAACAATCTCATGATAGATGTATGCACCCTGTACTATCCCCCATATGAATACAATCAAAAGCAGGACGTAGGGTTTTACCTCCATCAAGAGGGCCCGAACCTGGGTAAAATCCCGTGTCCATGTTACCATCGCTCCTAAATGCCTAGCTTAGGACCCCTACTACGAGATACGCCAGATATAGAACCGACATTGGTGCTTTCATTGAGAGCCCGCTGGGCGATCTTCGCGGATCGGTGGGACGATCAGAATTTTTGGTGACCGAGCTTCGAAGGAACTCGGATGGCGGCTGCCGCTTCAACGGCCCCCGATCCGAGCTGTCCGTAAGCGCTGACGTACACGGCCGTGACAGCTACTCGAAGACGATTCCCAGGCTGATTTGGTCCAAGGGATCGTGGAGCAACTCGGCTAGTGACCGGTGGAACTACTCGCGAGGATTACAACACGTAGCTCGAGAAGATGCCCTGCATCAACATACATCTGGAAACAGCGATCCGCCGATGGGCTAGTTCCTCCACCACGTGAAGCGTCAGGAAAGCTAATTGAGCTCATGTATTAATACCATTAGTCTAAAGCGCAGCACGGTCTTCAATAATTGAATAGTGCATCTTTGCTTTACTTTACTAGTTCATGTGAAGGAATCTAATGTTTGATCTTTGCTGTTCTTCATCAATTGCTCGTGCATACCCCTTTGGGAGATCAAACCGGCTCAATCAATCTAGCTGATGTACAGGAGACAATCGATCCTACATCGATCTAACTGCAGCATGATGCGTAAAAGTCCACTGCTCTGTCCATCGCAACCACGCGGAACAATGCCAAGTTTTATTTTTCCTAGTTGTCCGTCTACAACGTAAATTTATCTTACGTAAAATGTTTTTTGTTGGTTTCTGCCGCATTATTTTTTGCAGCCATATTTTGGGACAACACATGTATATGGCGTTTTAGGTCTACTTGGTCTGACCTAGCGCACCTACTTTGAGCCCGTGGCTGCAAGTTCACGCGGGCAGACTATCCAAAGCCTAATTTTTCTCTCCAGAATCGCTATGTGCACTAGGAGATTATTAGGGAGATTCAACTTTTTTTCTCCCTCTTTCTTCCTTATTTAATTATAAGTCTTGAGGAAATAGACTACTTTAATAAGCAGTTTGTCTTCAGATACGTATTGTTCTCTAATTTTTTGAGGTCTGAACGTTGTGCAAACTTGTTTTGAGAGGTGCCGTTCATTGTTAAGGGAGCTCCTCCGCGCCGCTCCGACATGGCTATCTTCTCGACAGTTCGGTTTGTCGTGCGTCGACTGACGGACACCTTGTGCGCGACATGGTATGCATTATAAATTTGGGCTTCGTGACGCCATCAGCACATTGCCTGGACATCATCAGTAGGCAGTACGTCCGATCTAGGTTGCACGGCGGCCACCTGCTGCACATCTAAAAAACAATCCAAATGACGGCGAACCAGCCGAGGAGATGGCGCAGTACCGTGCACAGCATGCACGTGAGGCCGACGAGAGTTCGGCTCAGCGCGGCGACAGGGAGATTTGTTCTTTCCTTTTCTCTATTATTTAATTAAGTTGGGAGGCCATCTACACTTTTCACTAATGGTCTCTTTTTCATGTGCTTCCCTGATGCAATTAGCACTACCAGTTGCTTCACGACCACTGAGATTGGATTGATGCGACAAGCAGCTTATGTGGTACCTACCACATGAAGTTGCATGAGTACTTCAGGGGCGTCTCTTTCACAACAATTGCTACATCGGATTAGGCCGACAGCCACCGCACTGACCGACACCTCCGCAAATGAGTTCGGATCATACTAGGACGATGTTGTCGCCCCGTGCATGCCGACCTGCATCGATGGGTCCGCGCTGCCACTCCATCGAACCAACCCCGGCTCACATGCCAAACTTACCTCATGATTCGCTTTGCATATATTAATTATGCAATTTTTCTTTCAATTTTTTTGCTTGCACTGTTTTATGTGTGCAGGTAGTCAATGTTGACTGCGTTACGCGGTCACTTCAGTGTGCATGAGACTTCAGCATCCGCCGATCACAGCTTCGCCATGTTAACTGGATCGAGAACTTCATCTCACCACATCGGCCGCGCAGCCGTCGCTTCATCAAACTGACGTCCACCATGCCGAACAGGTCGACTGGCATGGCGGCTTCATTGTCACCTTGCCGACCAACTCTGCCAGATCAGATAGACTGGGGGCTTCGCCTTACCACATCGGCCGAGTCGTGTCACTATTCTGGGGTGTCGAGCTCCTTGCTCGGACACCTCGGGCTTGGGGGCTGGAACCTCTGAAGGAAATATGCCCTAGAGGAAATAATAAAGTTATTATTTATTTCCTTTTGTCATGATAAATGTTTATTATTCATGCTAGAATTGTATTAACCGGAAACATAATACATGTGTGAATACATAGACAAACATAGTGGCACTAGTATGCCTCTACTTGACTAGCTCGTTGATCAAAGATGGTTATGTTTCCTAACCATGGGCATGAGTTGTCATTTGATAAATGGGATCACATCATTAGGAGAATGATGTGATTGACTTGACCCATTCCGTTAGCTTACACTACAAAAAAGACATATCCGTGACATTTTGGGCCGAACAATTTTTTTCTGTCATACTTATGACACTTCTATGACAATAATTATGACAAAACACGGTATCATAATAGATGTGGTGGGGTCCTACTTCTATGACAAAAAATTATGACAGAAAATGGGCTTTTCGTCCTAGGCGGGCCGGAGACGCAGCTGCATGACATTCTTTGGGCCTTCCATGACGGAAAAAAACGTGGTAGAAGCCAGGGCACGGAAAATATCAGGGAGTCCCCAGTTATGGTGGGTGCTCGGGGGCCGAGCGATACATGTTTCTCTCGTACGTACGCGCGTGTGTGCGAGGCGTTGGGCTCTAACTGAACCCGAGCGAGGCGTTGGGCACTAACTGAACCCGAGTGATTGCACTGCAGGCTACGCATTACTGGACCCGAGCGATCGACCGATGGCTGTTAACTGAACTCGATCGAGCGATTCCTTCGCTACTGCTGCTAACTGAAGCCGATCGATGCTGGCTCTGGATGAACAGTGAGCGTTGCGGGGGGAGGGAGGTTGTATGAACAGTTCCCGGTGGGGGTGGATGAACAGGACCCCGTGGTGTTGCCTCTGGATGAAAAGTACCCCGATCGATCGAGCCGGTTGGGGCTGGATGAACAGGACCCCGTGGAGGGCAGGATGAATAGGACCACCCCGTGGAGGGCAGGATGAACAGTAGATGGTGGAGGGCAAGATGAATAGTAGCCCGTGGAGGGGTGGTTGAACAGGAGCCCATGGAGAGGGCTGGTTGAACAGTAGTCGGTGGAGTAGCGTGCGATGGAGGCTGGATGAACATGAGCCCATGGATGAAGAGTCACAGGTGGAGGCTGGAGGAGGTCGACGGTGGATGAACAGTAGCCCGTGGAGGCTGGAGGGCCAACGGTGGAGATGAACAGTATCCCGTGGAGTCCCGTTTTGCAGTACACCACACTCCTCCTGATGAACAGGACCCCCGTTTTGACCATAGCGCTCCAACACAAGTCCGTTTCCTCCGTTTTGCGGTAGGCCACACCCCTCCCGATCAATAGGACCCCCGTTTCGACCGTAGGAGGTCCGTTTCCTCCGTTTTGCGGTACGCCAGACCCCTCCTGATGAACAAGATCCCGTTTTGAACGTGGCCGGTCGAACACAAGGCCGTTTCCTCCGTTCTGCGGTACGCCAGGCCTCGTTTCCATCGGCTGTTCCATCCAAGCCCTCCCGATGAACATGGCGACGCATTCCGTTCCGACCCAGCCGATTGGATCCCCATGAACACGACAACGATGTTGTTTCTCCGTTCTGACCCAGCCATGTACACGAGCCCTAGCCATACGTACGCGCAAGTAGGCGTTCGAGACCCTGCCCGTATGTACGTACGTGGCCGTATTTACTTTCTTGCACCCTGACCGTTGTACCTACGTGTACATGCTACGTGCGCGCCTCTACTACCACACGTGCGCGCCTCTACATCGACCAGTATGTACGTACACGTTCGCGACCAGAATGACAACTCCACGTACGCTTCGACCAGGTGGGTCCCGACTGTCAGGCACTTCCTTGCGTGCGAAGATGTAGCTGGTGGGTCCCAACAATCAGGGGGAAGAATCATTTTTTCCCGGACGCACTTCCTTGCGTGCGAAGATGTAGCTGGTGGGTCCCAACAGTCAGGGGAAACGTTTTTTTCGTGAAATACGGTGGCCCGTCCTGTGGGTCCCTGCTGTCAGGTAGAGGAATAATTATTTTGCGCGTAATAAGGAGGCACTTCCTTGCTGCGGTTGTGGACCCAACTGTCAGCCTCTCCACGTACAGTCCACGTCCGTGGAAGCCGTTCCTTGACCACATTGACCACACTGCGCCAGAGCACTAGGGCGGTGGACGACGGCGAGGCCTAGGAAGGGGACGACGCGGAGCCGGGGAAGACGCGATAGTGGATGCCCACGCGTAGAGGAGTAGGAGGGTTCACTGGTTCGCTGCGGTGTGAGGCTGTTGTCGCCGCAGAATAACAGGGGGTGTGGGTGAGTAGAGGGATGGCCTGGCCAGGGGTGGGAATAGTAGGGGGTTGTGAGGCCTCCGCGGCAGCACAGCCGGCCACGGGAGGCAGGAGCATGCGGCACGATCGGCGCTGCTTCGGGCGTCTAGAGCAACAAGGCCAGAGGTTGAAGAAGCACTACAGCCGTTGGATGGACATCGTACGGTCACTGGAGCTAGAATCGTTCATATAGACTAAGTTGACAAAGCACTCCATCCCCGTCAACTTAGTAGGCCCACAAGTCAGCCTCCCACCAAGGTGGGTCCCAACTAGCAGGGGGAGTATTCATTTTTTGTGCGTAATAAGGAGGCACTTCCTTGCGTGCGAACATATAGCTGCTGGGTCCAACCTGTCAGCGGTGGGAACATTTTTTTCGTGAAATACAGAGGCCCTTCCGGTGGGTCCCAGCTGTCAGGTGGAGGAATCATTATTTTGCGCGTAATAAGGAGGCATTTCCTTGCGTGCGGCCGTGGACCCAGCTGTCAGCCTCTCCACGCACAGTCTACTTCTGATGGTGTCGTTCATTGAGCACATTGACCACTCCGCGCCGAGCGCATCCAAGGTGGTGGACGACGGCGAGGCCCCGGACAGCAACGAGTCAGAGATGGGAAGACGCGGGAGTAGAGTCGCAGACGGAGAGGTGTACGAGGGTTAACTGGTTCTGGAGCGGTGTGGTTCGGCAGTCGGTGGAAAAGAACAGGAGGTGTGGAGGGGTGGAGGGATGGCCTGGCCAATAGTGGAGTAGCGCTTCACAGCGAAGCGTGCTAAGCAGAGCTGCTAGCAGCAGGAGGCGGGAGCAGGTGGTCCCGGCGGCACTGGAGGAAGAAGACAAGAGATTGAAGATGGATGCCGGTCGTTGGATGTAAATCCAATGACTAATGATGTCAGAATCATTTGTTGACTAAGTTGACAACGACTTGCATTGGCTTCGGCCTATTGGCCCACATTTCAGCCTCCAAAAATGTGGCACGTATTCAACCTATTTTTTCAGAATTTACAGTCTTTTTTGCGGGGTAGAATTTATAGTCCATTTGATCTTTTTTTTGAATTACAGTCCATTAGCTGGGCTAGGTGAACAAATAATGTAGCGTCCATGCGGCCCATTTATGTTTTTCCTAAAAAATTACAGGCCATTTGCACTTTCTCGAAATACACGATTTTGCTGGGCTGATTCTAATTATAATGTTGGGGTGTGCGCAGCAATTTTATCAAAAAATAAACAGGGGCCGAGCATTTTATTATATATATATATATATATATATATATATTCAAATAATAAGTGATTTATTATTACATTGGTCCTTAAATCTTACCAAGCTTTTGTACACAATCATCAGAATTTTCGTTGCCCAAAAAAATCCAGGATTTTATTGTTAAGAAATTATTTTTATAAGTTAACAAGATGTGGGATATTGTTTTCTTATATATGTAAGTATCTGTTAAATATATGATGACAATAACAATAATATATAATAACATATAAAATAATTTAAATATATATAATATAGTTAGAAGGGAAACATAAGTTGGACCAGGCGTTCCTATTCTTATATAGAAAAATAGAACATACCTCTGCGTTTTCTTCAAAAAAACATAAATTGGGCCGCCGATGTTTCAGGAAAAATAAAACCTCGGATGGGAGGTCCATAGGCCGGTCGATACATGACGGCCCTCAAGAAAATACAAACAGCCTTATGGACCTCCCATCCGAGGTCATGGGCTGCACATGTTAAAAAAGAAAGCCTCAACGGGGCACCCCAAAACCCAGCTGATACTTGCTGCCCCAGTGATAATAAATGATACCTGCCAGCTCCCCGGCTTCATTGTGAATTTTGTTGGGGAACGTTGCAGAAAACAAAAATTTTCCTACTCGTTTCACCAAGATCATCTAGGAGTTCATCTAGCAACGAGTGATTAGATGCATCTACATACCTTTGTAGATCACGAGCGTAAGCGTTCAAAAGAACGGTGATGATGTAGTCGTACTCGACGTGATCCAAATCACCGATGACCAGCGCCGAACGGACGGCACCTCCGCGTTCAACACACGTAAGGAACAGCCACGTCTCCTCCTTCTTGATCCAGCAAGGGAGGGAGGAGAGGTTGAGGGAGATGGCACCAGCAGCAGCACGACGGCGTGGTGTTGATGGAGCTGCAGTACTCCGGCAGAGCTTCGCTAAGCACTATGGAGGAGGAGGTGTTGGGGAGGGAGAAGGAGGCAACCAAAGGCCAAGGCGTTCAGGTATGAAGTCCCTCCTCTCCCCCACTATATATAGGAGGGCCAAGGGGGGTGGCCGGCCCTAGGAGATCCAATCTCCTAAGGGGTGCGGCGGCCAAGGGGGGTTTCCCTCCCCCCCAAGGCACCTAGGAGGTGCCTTCCCCTCCTAGGACTCTTCCCCCTTCAAACCCTAGGCGCATGGGCCTATGTGGGGCTGGTGCCCTTGGCCCATTAGGCCAAGGCGCACCCCCTACAGCCCATGTGGCCCCCCGGGACAGGTGGACCCACCCGGTGGACCCCCGGGACCCTTCCGGTGGTCCCGGTACAATACCGATAACCCCGAAACTTGTCCCGATGCCCGAAACAGGACTTCCCATATATAAATCTTTACCTCCGGACCATTCCGGAACTCCTCGTGACGTCCGGGATCTCATCCGGGACTCCGAACAACATTCGGGTTACTGCATATACATATCCCTACAACCCTAGCGTAACCGAACCTTAAGTGTGTAGACCCTACGGGTTCGGGAGACAAGCAGACATGACCGAGACGACTCTCCGGTCAATAACCAACAGCGGGATCTGGATACCCATGTTGGCTCCCACATGCTCCACGATGATCTCATCGGATGAACCACGATGTCGAGGATTTAATCAATCCCGTACGCTATTCCCTTTGTCTATCGATATGTTACTTGCCCGAGATTCGATCGTCGGTATCCCAATACCTCGTTCAATCTCGTTACCGGCAAGTCACTTTACTCGTACCGTAATGCATGATCCCGTGACCAGACACTTGGTCACTATGAGCTCATTATGATGATGCATTACCGAGTGGGCCCAGTGATACCTCTCCGTCATACGGAGTGACAAATCCCAGTCTTGATCCATGTCACCCAACAGACACTTTCGAAGATACCCGTAGTCTACCTTTATAGTCACCCAGTTACGTTGTGACGTTTGGCATACCCAAAGCACTCCTACGGTATCCGGGAGTTACACGATCTCATGGTCTAAGGAAAAGATACTTTGACATTGGAAAACTCTAGCAAACGAACTATCCGATCTTGTGCTATGTTTAGGATTGGGTCTTGTCCATCACATCATTCTCCCAATGATGTGATCTCGTTATCAACGACATCCAGTGTCCATAGTCAGGAAACCATGACTATCTGTTGATCAACGAGCTACTCAACTAGAGGCTCACTAGGGACATGTTGGTGTCTGTTATTCACACATGTATTACGATTTCCGGATAATACAATTATAGCATGAATAAAGACAATTATCATGAACAAAGAAATATAATAATAATGTTTTTATTATTGCCTCTAGGGCATATTTCCAACAAATTTATCTCCTATAGTAACTACGTTGAAGCACCTAAAAAATGTAACTATGTTGACAAACCCGTGGGCCCCAACATCAGTATAGCATTAGGAGGAAGTATTTTTTTGATGAGGCACTTGCTTGCGTACGGCCATAGACCTGGTGGGTCCCGACTGTCCGCCTCTCCACGTACAGTCCTCTCCAGATTCCTCTTGTTTGTTCACCATGTTCACAACGGCAGACAGCGGCGTCGCGGCGAGCGCACAAAGGCGTAGGAGTAGATCCGACAACTTGAGGAAGTGCCTTATTACTAACGAAACAACTGAACTAGCCCAGTGGCCGAGTGACACTACCCGACAGCTGTTCCGCCCGGGTTCGATTCCACCTGTGCAGAAAAAATATCTCCAAAATTTTTGCCTCTGCCTTTATTGACATGTGGGTCCCAATTGTCATCTACGCACGCCACATCCTACACTTGCCAAAACTTCATCCCTCATTTTCTCTGTTTTTCGCACACTTGACATTGTGTGGGCATTTTGAAAATAGCATATCTTTTTGACTGTTCATCATATGAAGATGTGCTATGCATGAATGTTGATCAGCATGCTGTTAACTGGCTGGTAGTTCTAGTTTCGACCAAGAATAAAACTTCCAGCATTGATATTAACACTGTTTGAAAAGGCGGTGTTAATATAAATGCTCTGCCTCTGAAAGTTACAGTTTCTTATCTGAAACTGAACTTGGAGTTTCTTATCTGAAACTGAAACTTGCAGTTTCTTCTCTAAGAATCACATTGTCTGCACTTTTATACTCCTATGAAACTACATTTTTAAGTGCTAAAAATAGATCTTTAGAATTCATAAAATACTTCATAGGCTCAATACTGCAAATCTGAAATTCAAAAGACATTCATATTTGAAAGTACTCTCAAAATACACAACAGACAACACAATTCACAACCTGCAAATACTAACAACCCTAAGCTCCTCCTGACAATTCACAACCTGCCCGACTATTCCTCAGCGGCAGACAGCCGCCCCGTGAGACGATGTGAACGGCGAGGGAGAGGATGGCGGGGAAGCGTCATCGGACCAACTGTTTTTCTCCTCTTGCAGTTGGGTTTGGTCGACAAAGACTCCACCGGCTCGCTCTGGCACGTCACCCTCACAAACGGCACCCTGTAGATGCTCGATCCTTCAATGTCTGGTGGATGCTCCATCTGGGATCGATACTCCCACCACCGCTCCCTCATGATTGGATTCGATGACTTTGTTTGCTCCATGGCCCAAAGGAGCAGCTCTATGTACTCCCGCACGACTCCCTCTGGGAGTATCGCCACCTTTTCGCTCTGTTGCAGATATTTGGCCATGGATGTCGCCGTCGCCGCTAGTTGTTTCTTGTTGTCAAACCAAGACTGTATCTCCAACATCCTAGCTAGCTTCACAGGGTCGCCGTCTGCGATCCTCATGTATCGGTTGTACTCCTCCATCGATCTACTTCTCCACAACACCTTCACTCGCCGGCGGTGGTTTTTGAATGGAAGAGGAGAGGAGCAGTGATGGTTTTGGTTTAGAATGGGAGAGGAGCGACGCTGGTTTTGGATTGGAACAGGAGAGGAGGGGCGGTGGTTTTGAAATGGAAGAGGAGAGGAGCGGCGCTGAATTTAGTTTGGAACAGGAGATGAGCGACGGTGGTTTAAGAGGAGAAGAGCGGAAGAGCGGCGCTGGTCTTGGAAGTATTTTATTGTTTTGCGTATTTTGGGTCAAAGTTTGACCACGTACTGTATTTGATAAGCAAAATGTGAATGCATGTCACCAAAAAATGTATCATTTGGTTCGTATCTGAATGTACTTTCAAATTATATTATTTTTGCAACGTATAACATATATTTTATTTGCGAAAATCATGGTCAATTATGACCCGGAATAAAAGGGAGACTAGTTAATCTAGGGTCTCTTTCTTAATTGAAGGGTAAATTGATTTTGATTTTGATCCAGTCACAGCGCGCCGACCCTCTCGTCCAATCCTAAATCGCTGCCGCACGCTCCTCTCCCTCTTCTCCATTGCAAAACCACCTCCTCTCCTCTCCATCATCTCCATTCCAAAACCATCCTCTCGCCTCTCCCTCTTCTCCATTGCAAAACCACCTCCTCTCTCCTCGGACGAGGATCCCCTGACGTAGCCCATCCTGCCATTGAGACACTGACACATGGGTCCCACCAAGTGCGGGGCCCGCTTGTCAGCGACCGAAAGGCAGGGGAACCTCACCTCTCCATCATCTCCATCCAAAACCACCATCTCGCCTCTCCCTCTTCTCTATTGCAAGACCACCATCTCTCCTCCCATCTTCCAAAGCTAGCACCGGACCACTCAGAAGGACATCTACGGAGGGGATGCAGCAATGAATCTGGCAGATCACCGAGGGCGACCAGGCAAAGTTGGCCAGGTTGAAGGAGATCCTTACTTGGTTTGACAATGAGTGGGAGATTTCGAGGACGGTGAGGGCCATGTGGCAATGTATGCAAAAGAGTGAGACGATGGCGATGAGGGCGGCGATGTACTCCTCGGCGGCAGTCACACCGCAGTCCTTCGAGTTCATCGGGTATCTCCTCTGGCGATGGAGCAGACAGATTCGCCCAAGGCAAAAGTCAGGCGGAGGTGGTGGGCGTACAGGTCGAAGGTCGAGCACCCAGAGGATAACGAATCGATCGAGTATGACATGCCGTTCGTGAGGGTGCAGAGCCAGCCGGAGCCACAGGAGTATCCGTTCTCCCACCATAAGAGGAGGCCGGATGGCGCGACGTTGCTTCCCCGCCGTTCTCCATGGTTCCCTCGATGCTCGCCTCGTTTCAATGGTGTCGGTAGGGTTTAAGGTAAGCTTCGCACTAACCTAATCTTCCATCTGCTCATGCTTACAATCAGTGTGACAACTAATAAAAATCATGCTTACAATCACTCTCCGAGTACTACGCCAATCACCCTAAAATAGCTCTGGATCTTTGGGTCAAAGTTGTGACACTGTGTACTGATACGTCCATTTTGCATCATGCTTTTATATCGATATTTATTGCATTATGGGCTGTTATTTCACATTATGTCACAAAACTTATGGCTATTCTCTCTTATTTTACAAGGTTTACATAAGGAGGGAGAATGTCGGCAGCTGGAATTCTGGGCTGGAAATGGAGCAAATATTAGAGACCTATTCTGCACAACTCCAAAAGTCCTGAAACTCCACGGAGCACCTTATAATAAATAATGAAAAATCCTCGCCAAAGATGAAGAACAGCGGGCCCATACCCTTCTCACGAGGGTGGGGGCGCGCCCCCCCTAGGGTGCGCCCCCTACCTTGTGGGCCCCCTGGTGGCTCTCCGGTGACCATCTTCTCCTATATGAAGTCTTTCGTCGAGAAAAAAATAGGAAGCAACCTTTCGGGATGAAACTCCGCCGCCACGAGGCGGAACCTTGGCGGATCCAATCTAGAGCTTCGGCAGAGCTGTTCTGCCGGGGAAACTTCCCTCCCGGAGGGGGAAATCATCGCCATCGTCATCACCAATGCTCCTCTCATCGGGAGAGGGCAATCTCCATCAACATCTTCATCAGCACCATCTCATCTCAAAACCCTAGTTCATCTCTTGTATCTGATTCTTGTCTTCAAGTCCGGGATTGGTGCTAGTAGGTTGCTAGTAGTGTTAATTACTCCTTGTAGTTGATGCTAGTTGGTTTAATTGGTGGAAGATCATATGTTCAGATCCTTTATGCATATTAATACCCCTCTGATTATGAACATGTTTATGCTTTGTGAGTAGTTACGTCTGTTCCTGAGGACAAGGGAGAAGTCTTGCTATTAGTAGTCATGTAAATTTGGTATTCGTTCGATATTTTGATGAGATGTATGTTGTCTAGCCTCTAGTGGTGTTATGTGAACGCTGACTACATAACACTTCACCATTATTTGGGCCTAGAGGAAGGCATTGGGAAGTAATAAGTAGATGATGGGTTGCTAGAGTGACAGAAGCTTAAACCCTAGTTTATGTGTTGCTTCGTAAGGGGCTGATTTGGATCCATATGTTTCATGCTATGGTTAGGTTCACCTTAATACTTTTGTTGTAGTTGCGGATGCTTGCAATAGAGGTTAATCATAAGTGGGATTCTTGTTCAAGTAAGAACATCACCCAAGCACCGGTCCACCCACATATCAAATTATCAAAGTACCGAACGCGAATCATATGAATGTGATGAAAACTAGCTTGACGATATTCCCATGTTTCATCGGGAGCGCTTTTCCTTATATAAGAGTTTGTCCAGGCTTGTCCTTTGCTACAAAAAGGATTGGGCCACCTTGCTGCACTTTATTTACTTTTGTTACTTGTTGCTCGTTACAAATTATCTCATTACAAAACTATCTGTTACCACTTATTTCAGTACTTGCAGAGAATACCTTGCTGAAAACCGTTTATCATCTCCTTATGCTCCTCGTTGGGTTCGACACTCTTACTTATCGAAAGGACTACGATAGATCCCCTATACTTGTGGGTCATCATGTACAAATAAAGAAAAATAGTTTGGTGCTTCTTTCAGAAAAGAGTACACCCCTTGAAAACTGCCAATATAAGCTACTAGTATTTTTTAAGTCTAAGCTACTAGTATTTGGTTAGAGGATTTGCTGCCGAGAAAGATCCGTCCACAGTGAGCGCCACACATCCCGCTGATGGTGGTGGATGCCAATGCTTAGATAGAGCAGGGTTGGTGTCGGTAATTTTTACTTGGCACCTCGCACTCTACATATATGCCGGATCCATTTGTACATTTGTGCAGTTCCACCAAAATGCAGCTGAATAACCCTGTTTGCACAGAAAATGAAAAGGCGTGATTAGATTATAGTGGCACTAGTTGATGAAACATACACTAATAAACAGAAGAAAATATTACATCATACTGGAAATCGACCCAAGTCTCCCTTCTGCCAGTGATGAACATCAGTGTACAACAGTAGTACAAGGAGGGGCCTTGAGACATTCAAATCTCTATTTTTGTGCATATCAACTAAAATTAAGCACCCCAGTTTGCAGAAACGCTTAAACATTAACAACGGGACTAGTTGATGAAACATACATTAACAAAGAGAAGCACTTTCTTTATCTACATTGGAAATGAAATGATAGATAGGACACTCGCTCTATTTTAACCGTATTATTACTTCATTTTATCAGTGACACTAGGGTCGAGCAGGTGGCAAACGAGGTGTGCCGTGCGTCGCAAGGATGAAGGCCGGGGTGCTTAGACTGGGATGCTGAAGCTGGCTCTTTCAGTCCCTATCTTCCCCCTGATGTTTCTGTGGTAGCATTTGGGTTGTAATACAAACTTGGTCGAGCTGGTGCTGCGTCCCCCTACCTGCCTAGCTTATGTGGCGAACTTGTCTCCTACTAGTACTCAGTCCGTTCTAGTAGTAGTTGCATAACTGCCCGTTTACACTGAGATGTTGTCGGGTAATGGTTCTCTATGGTTGGGTTTCTTTAATGAAATCGGAGGGAACCCCCTCTTTCGATATATAAAAAAAATAGTGGCACTAGCGGTGCCAAAACATTGCCTCAAATTAATAGTGCCACTAGATTAAGGTGCAAAATAATAACATTACTGTTTTATCATGGCAGTGCCAAAACAGTAGCACAAGAGCAGGATCAACATGCAGGATCTTTGGCAAACGGTCAGACCAAAAAGGAATATACCTCATGATGGGAACCATATCTGCAGTCAACGCCACCGTAGAAGGGATGACACCAGTCACCAACATGGATTAGTCAATTCATGGGACCTTTTGGTGCAGTTCACCTAAAATGAAGCAATGTCCCATGAGCTAGCAGTTTCTTCTTATATTTTTAAGAAAAGGGCTCCAGCCCCGGTTCCATTTACACCAGAAAATGAAACCCACAGAGCTTCTTCATTAGTTGCAATAAAATTGAGCAACATCAAGGTTGGTCGTGAAGTTCCTAGAGAGTAGGCGGAACATGACAGTTGCATCTCAATTGAAAAGAAGCAACTTATCTTAATGGGAAATTTAGCAGGACATGAAAAAAGTGCCATTGATTCATATTACTAGAGGCATTACATTGAAAACAACATTGGTTTAACGTGTCCTTACTTTTAATAGTGTGACTGCTACATTTTACCAGTGGCATTACATAAGAGCAGCTCGAGGCAACAAAAATCAGAAGAGTATATCTGGGTTGGTCCCATTTTTGTTCGGTATATAGCCACCTTATACTGTGTGAGGCTAGCAAATCTAGTGCCGGACTTACTCTGTTGACTTGTCCCCCAGTCCCCACTTTCTTTCCTTTTTCAACCAATAGATCGGGTTTATATTGAGTTTGCATTGCGTTCCCTTCATTTCCCTATTAGACCTAGAGACCAGTTGGATAGCCAATCTCTGCTACTTTTCGCCCCCATTATTTCCTCTTTCGACCAAGTCCTAGATTCAGGTAAAAAATCTTCCCCACCCCCACCCCATTTCTTCCTTGTTTGAACCAAGTACTACTACTAGATTCGAGTGCATGAACTAGTTTTACCTCTTAACAGTAAAAAATTAGGTGGTTTTCGAACAGTCGATCGATCCTATCTACACGAGGGGGCCTGAGAAATAGTAAAAGATACAAATGCAGCGACGTCAGGAGCTCGGGAAGTAGAGCAAGGCCGGTTTCGAAGGAAGTTATACCTGAGGGTCGCCGGGATGTCGCTAGGTGGGCGGCGGGAGGCCAGATCTGCCCACACTACGATAGCGAGGAAGAAGGAGTGGGAGGCCCTCCCTTGCCATCGATGCTTGGGAGAGAACGACAAGGCATGCTGATCAGGACGCGCCGGCAGTGGGTAAGATCCATCGTCGAGGACGACCGCGTGAACGCTGCACCTTCTCACCTTCCCCGGCAGAGAGGATCCGACTGGATCTATGACCGGCGGTGAGTGCTACCTCTTTTAGCATTGCGTTGGTTTTCCCCGAAGAGGAAGGGATGATGCAGCAAAGTAGCGTAAGTATTTCCCTCAGTTTTGAGAACCAAGGTATCAATCCAGTAGGAGGCTACACGCAAGTCCCTCGTACCTACACAAAACAAATAAATCCGCGCAACCAACGCAAATAGGGGTTGTCAATCCCTATAGGGCCACTTACGAGAGTGAGATCTGATAGATATGATAAGATAATATTTTTTGGTATTTTTATGATAAAGATGCAAAGTAAAATAAAGGCAAAGTAAATAGCAAAGTAAATAACTAAGTAGTAGGAGATTGATATGATAAAGATAGACCCGGGGGCCATAGGTTTCACTAGTCGCTTCTCTCGAGATCATAAGTATTCTACGGTGGGTGAACAAATTAGTGTTGAGCAATTGACAGAATTGAGCATAGTTATGAGAATATCTAGGTATGATCATGTATATAGGCATCACGTCCGAGACAAGTAGACCGACTCCTGCCTGCATCTACTACTATTACTCCACTCATCGGCCGCTGTCCAGCATGCATCTAGAGTATTAAGTTAAAAACAGAGTAACACCTTAAGCAAGATGACATGATGTAGAGGGATAGACTCATGCAATATGAAGAAAACCCCATCTTGTTATCCTCGATGGCAACAATACAATACGTGCCTTGCTACCCTTACTATCACCGGGAAAGAACACCGCAAGATTGAACCCAAAGCTAAGCACTTCTCCCATTGCAAGAAAGATCAATCTAGTAGGCCAAACCAAACTGATAATTCAAAGAGACTTGCAAAGATAACCAATCATACATAAAAGAATTCAGAGAAGATTCAAATATTATTCATAGATAGACTTGATCATAAACCCGCAATTCATCGGTCTCAACAAACACACCGCAAAAAGAAGATTACATCGAATAGATCTCCACAAGAGAGGGGGAGAACATTGTATTGAGATCCAAAAAGAGAGAAGAAGCCATCTAGCTACTAACTATGGACCCGTAGGTCTGAAGTAAACTACTCACACTTCATCGGAGAGGCTATGGTGTTGATGTAGAAGCCCTCCGTGATCGATGCCCCCTCCGACGTAGCTCCAGAACAGGCCTCAAGATGGGATCTCGTGGATATAGAAAGTTACGGCGGTGGAATTAGAGTTTTGGCTCAGTATCTAATCGTTTGGAGGTACGTGGATATATATAGGAGGAAGAAGTACGTCAGTGGAGCAACACGGGGCCCTCGAGGGTGGAGGGCGCGCCTGGGGGGGCAGGCACTCCCCCCTACCTCGTGGCCTCTTGTTAGCTGGCTTGACGTAGGATCCAAGTCTCCTGAGTTGTATTCAATGAGAAAATCACGTTCCCGAAGGTTTCATTCAGTTTGGACTCCGTTTGATATTCCTTTTCTTCGAAACCCTAAAACAGGCAAAAAAACAGCAATTCTGGGTTGGGCCTCCGGTTAATATGTTAGTCCCAAAAATAATATAAAAGTGAATGATAAAGCCCAATAATGTCCAAAATAGTATATAATATAGCATGGAGCAATCAAAAATTATAGATACATTTGAGACGTATCAAGCATCCCCAAGCTTAATTCCTGCTCGTCCTCGAGTAGGTAAATGATAAAAACAGAATTTTGATGCGGAGTGATACTTGGCATAATTTCAATGTAAATATTCTTAATTGTGGTATGAGTATTCAGATTCGAAAGATTCAAGACAAAAGTTCATATTGATATAAAAATAATAATACTTCAAGCATACTAAGAAAGCAATTATGTCTTCTCAAAATATCATGGCCAAAGAAAGCTATCCCTACAAAATCATATAGTCTGGCTATGCTCTATCTTCACCACACAAAGTATTTAAATCATGCAGAACCCCGATGACAAGCCAAGCAATTGTTTCATACTTTTGACATTTTCAAAACTTTTTCGATCTTCACACAATACATGAGCGTGAGCCATGGATATAGCACTATAGGTGGAATAGAGTGGTGGTTGTGGAGAAGACAAAAAGGGGAAGATAGTCTCACATCAACTAGGCGTATCAACGGGCTATGGAGATGCCCATCAATAGATATCAATGTGAGTGAGTAGGGATTGCCATGCAACGGATGCACTAGAGCTATAAGTATATGAAAGCTCAAAAATAAACTAAGTGGGTGTGCATCTAACTTGCTTTCTCATGAAGACCTAGGGCAATTTTGAGTAAGCCCATCATTGGAATATACAAGCCAAGTTCTATAATGAAAAATTCCCACTAGTATATGAAAGTGATAACATGAGAGACTCTCTACTATGAAGATCATGGTGCTACTTTGAAGCACAAGTGTGGTAAAAGGATAGTAACATTGTCCCTTCTCTCCTTTTCTCTCTTTTTTTCCTTTTTTTATTTGGGCCTTTTCTCTTTTTTTATGGCCTCTTTTCTTTCTCTTTTTTTTATTTTTCGTCCGGAGTCTCATCCCGACTTGTGGGGGAATCATAGTCTCAATCATCCTTTCCTCACTGGGATAATGCTCTAATAATGATGATCATCACACTTTTATTTTTCTTACAACTCAACAATTACAATTTGATACTTAGAACAAGATATGACTCTATATGAATGCCTCCGGCGGTGTACCGGGATATGCAATGATGCATGAGTGACAAGTATGAAAGAATTATGAACGGTGGCTTTGCCACAAATACTATGTCAACTACATGATCATGCTAAGCAATATGACAATGATGGAGTGTGTCATAAACGGAACAGTGGAAAGTTGCATGGCAATATATCTCGGAAT
Source organism: Triticum aestivum (assembly GCF_018294505.1). Classification (NCBI taxonomy): domain Eukaryota; kingdom Viridiplantae; phylum Streptophyta; class Magnoliopsida; order Poales; family Poaceae; genus Triticum; species Triticum aestivum. The sequence continues at coordinate 580,814,358 of NC_057809.1, read as the reverse complement.
GGCTATGGATATGCCATAATAGGTAGGTATGGTGGCTGTTTTGAGGAAGGTATATGGTGGGTGTGTGATACCGGCGAAAGGTGTGTGGTATTAGAGAGGCTAGCAAAGGTGGAAGGGTGAGAGTGCGTATAATCCATGGACTCAACATTAGTCATAAAGAACTCATATACTTATTGCAAAAATCTAGAAGTTATCAAAGCAAAGTATTACGTGCATGCTCCTAGGGGGATAGATTGGTAGGAAAAGACCATTGCTCGTCCCCGACCGCCACTCATAAGGAAGGCAATCAAAAAATAAATCATGCTCTGACTTCATCACATAACGGTTCACTATACGTGCATGCTACGGGAATCACAAGCTTCAACACAAGTATTTCTCAAATTCACAACTACTCAACTAGCATGACTTTAATATCACCATCTCCATGTCTCAAAACAATTATCAAGTATCAAACTTATCATAGTATTCAACACACTCATAAGAGAATTTTTATTATTCATCTTGCATACCAAGCATATTAGGATTTTAAGCAAATTACCATGCTATTTAAGACTCTCAAAATAATCTAAGTGAAGCATGAGAGATCAATAGTTTCTATAAAACAAATCCACCACCGTGCTCTAAAAGATATAAGTGAAGCACTAGAGCAAAATTATATAACTCAAAAGATATACGCGAAGCACATAGAGTATTCTAACAAATTCTAAATCATGTATGGCTCTCTCGAAAGATGTGTACAGCAAGGATGATTGTGGTAAACTAATAATCAAAGACTCAAATAATGAAAGATGCTCCAAGCAAAACACATATCATGTGGTAAATAAAAATATAGCTCCAAGTAAAGTTACCGATAGAAGTAGACGAAAGAGGGGATGCCTTCCGGGGCATCCCCAAGCTTTGGCTTTTAGGTGTCCTTAGATTATCTTGGGGGTGCCATGGGCATACCCAAGCTTAGGATCTTGCCACTCCTTGTTCCATAATCCATCAAATCTTTACCCAAAACTTGAAAACTTCACAACACAAAACTTAAAGTAGAAAATCTCGTGAGCTCCGTTAGCGAAAGAAAACAAAAGACCACTTCAAGGTACTGTAATTAACTCATTATTTATTTATATGGGTTTTATACCTACTGTATTCCAACTTCTCTATGGTTTATAAACTATTTTACTAGCCATATATTCATCAAAATAAGCAAACAACACACGGAAAATAGAATCTGTCAAAAACAGAACAGTCTGTAGTAATCTGTAGCTAGCGCAAGATATGGAACCCCAAAAATTCTAAAATAAATTTCTGGACGTGAGGAATTTATCTATTAATCATCTGCAGAAATAATTAACTAAATAGCACTCTCAAAATAAAAATGGCAGTAGTTCTCGTGAGCACTAAAGTTTCTGTTTTTTACAGCAAGTTCAACAAGACTTTCCCCAAGTCTTCCCAACGGTTCTACTTGGCACAAACACTAATTAAACACAAAAAACACAACCAAAACAGAGGCTAAATAATTTATTTATTACTAAGCAGAATCAAAAAGCAAGGAATAAAAATAAAATTGGGTTGCCTCCCAACAAGCACTATCGTTTAACGCCCCTAGCTAGGCATAACAAGCAAGAATAGATCTAGGTATTGCCATCTTTGGTAGGCAATCCATAAGTGGCTCTCATAATAGATTCATAAGGTAATTTAATTTTATTTCTAGGAAAGTGTTCCATGCCTTTCCTTAACGGAAATTCGAATCTAATATTTCCTTCCTTCATATCAATAATTGCACCAATCGTTCTAAGGAAAGGTCTACCAAGAATAATAGGACATGAAGGATTGAAATCTATGTCAAGAACAATAAAATCTACGGGCACATAATTCCTATTTGCAACAATAATAACATCATTAATTCTTCCCATAGGTTTCTTAATAGTGGAATCCGCAAGGTGCAAGTTTAGAGAGCAATCATCAAAATCACGGAAACCTAACAAATCACACAAAGTCTTTGTAATCGTGGAAACACTAGCACCCAAATCACATAAAGCATAGCATTCATGTTCTTTAATTTTAATTTTAATAGTTGGTTACCACTCATCATAAAGTTTTCTAGGGATAGAAACTTCCAATTCAAGTTTTTCTTCATAATATTGCATCAAGGCATCAACGATATGTTTAGTAAACGCTTTATTTTGACTATAAGCATGAGGAGAATTTAGCATGGATTGCAACAAGGAAATACAATCAATCAAAGAGCAATTTTCATAGTTAAATTCCTTGAAATCCATAATAGTTGGTTTAGCAACATCTAGGGTTTTAATTTCTTCAATCCCACTTTTATCAAATTTAGCATCAAGATCAAAAGATTCAGAATTCTTGGAACGCCTTCTAGGTAAAGGTGGATCCTATTCAGTCCCATCATTATCAAGATTCATATTGTGAAACAAAGATTTAATAAGGGACACATCAATAACTTTCAGATCTTCATCATTATTTTCATAACAACTTGGTTTAGCGGCCATCTTATTAACTAAGTTAGCCTGCTTATCTGAAATTTCAGGAGTTAATTTCTCAAGATGAGCAAGTTGGGATCTTAAACCATCGAATTCTTTAGACATATCATCAAGCTCTTTATTCATAAAACTCATAAAACTTTTCTGTTCTTTAAGCTCGTTTCTGAAGAAACTATTATGTTCAAATTGCAAAACCATGAAACTCCTAACATTGCTTTCGATCTCTTCTAATCTTTTAAGGTGAAGGTCACCAAATTTAGTATTATATTGAGCCATCGCGACAAACAAGCAAACTAACACACAAGCAAACAAAAAGCAAGCGGACAAAAAGGGCAAATAGATAAAGAGAGGGAGGATAAAGAGAGAGAGGGGGCGAATAAAACGACAAGGGTGAATTGGGGGGGAGAGGAAAACGAGAGGCAAATGGCAAATAATGTATTGCGGGAGATAAGGGTATGTGATGGGTACTTGGTATGTTGACTTTTGCGTAGACCTCCCCGGCAACGGCGTCAGAAATCCTTCTTGCTACCTCTTTTAGCACTCCGTTGGTTTTCCCCGAAGAGGAAGGGATGATGCAGCAAAGTAGCATAAGTATTTCCCTCAGTTTTTGAGAACCAAGGTATCAATCCAGTAGGAGGCTACATGCAAGTCCCTCGTACCTACACAAAACAAATAAATCCTCGCAACCAACGCAAATAGGGGTTGTCAATCCCTATAGGGCCACTTACGAGAGTGAGATCTGATAGATATGATAAGATAATATTTTTGGTATTTTTATGATAAAGATGCAAAGTAAAATAAAGGCAAAGTAAATAGCAAAGTAAATAACTAAGTAGTAGGAGATTGATATGATAAAGATAGACCCGGGGGCCATAGGTTTCACTAGTGGCTTCTCTCGAGAGCATAAGTATTCTACGGTGGGTGAACAAATTACTGTTGAGCAATTGACAGAATTGAGCATAGTTATGAGAATATCTAGGTATGATCATGTATATAGGCATCACATCCGAGACAAGTAGACCGACTCCTGCCTGCATCTACTACTATTACTCCACTCATCGGCCGCTATACAGCATGCATCTAGAGTATTAAGTTAAAAACAGAGTAATGCCTTAAGCAAGATGACATGATGTAGAGGGATAGACTCATGTAATATGAACAAAACCCCATCTTGTTATCCTCGATGGCAACAATACAATACGTGCCTTGCTGCCCTTACTGTCACCGGGAAAGGACACCGCAAGATTGAACCCAAAGCTAAGCACTTCTCCCATTGCAAGAAAGATCAATCTAGTAGGCCAAACCAAACTGATAATTCGAAGAGACTTGCAAAGATAACCAATCATACATAAAAGAATTCAGAGATGATTCAAATATTATGCATAGATAGACTTGATCATAAACCCACAATTCATCAGTCTCAACAAACACACCACAAAAAGAAGATTACATCGGATAGATCTCCACAAGAGAGGGGGAGAACATTGTATTGAGATCCAAAAAGAGAGAAGCCATCTAGCTACTAACTATGGACCCGTAGGTCTGAAGTAAACTACTCACACTTCATCGGAGAGGCTATGGTGTTGATGTAGAAGCCCTCCATGATCGATGCCCCCTCTGGCGGAGCTCTGGAATAGGCCCCAAGATGGGATCTCATGGATACAGAAAGTTACGGCGGTGGAATTAGGGTTTTGGCTCCGTATCTGATCGTTTGGGGGTACGTGGATGTATATAGGAGGAAGAAGTACGTCGGTGGAGCAACATGGGGCCCACGAGGGTGGAGGGCGCGCCTGGGGGGGGGGGGCAGGCGCGCCCCCCTACCTCGTGGACTCCTGTTAGCTGGCTTGACGTAGGTTCCAAGTCTCCTGAGTTGTATTCGGTGAGAAAATCACGTTCCCGAAGGTTTCATTCCGTTTGGACTCCGTTTGACATTCCTTTTCTTCGAAACCCTAAAACAGGCAAAAAACAACAATTCTGGGCTGGGCCTCCGGTTAATAGGTTAGTCCCAAAAATAATATAAAAGTGGATAATAAAGCCTAATAATGTCCAAAACAGTAGATAATATAGCATGGAGCAATAAAAAATTATAGATACATTGGAGACGTATCTGTGAGTAGAGAGAGAGAGAGTGTGGCCACCGCTATCGTGTTTAGATCTGGGGAGGACGAGACAATGTGAAGAGAGCAACACTAGCAAGCAAGCGCGGAGGCTCCTGCCTATATAGTGGAGTACTAGTTTTCTTTTGTCTATCGGCCAGAGCCGGCTTGACCTCGGCAATGACTGTCGAGAAGTCTTCATGCATGTGCCCCGGAGGCGTAGTTGTCGTCATTTTGATCTGAAGCACCAAATTATAACATATAACATGAAAAAATGCCACATGACAAGAAATCATAACCTCACCGCCCAAAGGAGACAAGATGAATCCCGATGGACAAACTAGACGAGGATCAAAGCTCAAATTAAAGATAAACTCATAGAAAAGGGGTCCGTTGATAGATGTCCTAATTAACATAGCCGGCTTGACCTAGATGGCAGCCGAGTAGTCTTCGTGCATGTGCCCCCAATGACTAGCCCAACTCAGTTGTCGCTGTTTAACCCTCGCAGTGATCCGAAGCACATGACACCTAATTTTGCGAGATGACAAGAAACCTTTTTTTAGATTTCTCACCAGAACTACAGCCCTGTACAACATAGCATGCACGATATGTAGATGATAGCCAATCCAGGCGTGTCTGTTGGAGTCTGGTCACATGCATGGACGAACTGATCTTCCGTGTCTTGCAGGGATCGTCCAGGTACCAACATATGTACTACTTCTATTAACTCACCCGACTTGCGGGGCCGGGGAGTGTGCCTATGGTCGGTTCTCAATTGTGGTCCCACATGTGTGTGTGCAAACGCAATATGCCGCGTGTTCCATTCGGAGAGCGGCGTGCCAGACCGACCGACCATCTGGGGTGCGACGCGAACGTGATGGGCGTGCTGTATACTCCGTACATGTGTACCGCCATTTTCTTGAGGCTTTGCTCCATGGCGCAATCCATGGATACAAAATTAGTATACTGTACTATTTAAAAGTCGAGGGCGGGGCTTTTCTCGCGCGATAGGCGGGGCAGTTCCGCCTAGTCGGTTCGACAGAGACGCGAGAAGATGAGGGAGTAGGCTGCTGCAAACGTAGGGCTGTGTGATTTGACAGTGAGTTACTGCTGGACAGGTGGGGCCTAGTGATTTGACTTGCCATTATCATTTTAACTGCGGCGCTACGACCGACTTGAGTCTCCCCATTCCTGACCACCTCCATACAGGTGCCTCTCTCGATGCTCCACCATGTAGAGGCTGGCTCTTGCTTGAGAGCCCACTCCTCCACTTTTTCCTTGCCTCTTTCCCCAGATATGCAAAAATGCCATGTAAAGCGGGCTTATAGCCCACTATTGTACTTGATCCTACAGGTGCTAAGCCTGTCACATAGGCATAAAGTCTGATGTGGCAAGTTAATTAAGAAGAGACAGACTAGTTTGGTGACCCCAGGAAGAAATGGTGATAAGCGTGTGTACCTAGATGAAGCAAACTTAGCAACAAAAAACTAAGCACCTATGCGTTGGGGACTTGAGTTGCTAAGCCATTTAATGCCCATAGCACCTCATCTAAGCACCATTCATTGGAAGAGCTCACTCCTTGGCAAATGCAATGAATACTACGAAGAAAGAGATAGAGAGAAGTAAACAAAAAAAATACTCTTATAGCCAACCTTATAGCTAACCTTGTTGTATGAGTGACTAAGTGATGACTATGTATGACATGCCAACATCAGATAGCCTAACGCACCGTGTTAAATCTCCAAGGGCGCGGCCGCGTGAGCAAGGCGACGGTCTTGGTAGGCGTGACCATGATACGGGCTGCTGGCAGCCCTTGGATTTGAGATCGAACAGTCGCATGCTAAGTTGCTAAAAATTTGCCGAATAACCCTCCAGGATAGGATATTGACCCATAGGTCTAGAATCACGCCATGCAACCGTTCGATCTCAGATCCAAGGGCTCTCGTAAGCCCGTATCATGGGAGAATGGAAAGCTTCGTATCACCTGTAATTTTCCCGACGCTTGACATGACATCGAAAGCCATTTAATTGGGCATCGAGTAGACATGACATCTAATTGGGCCCCCATAATACTGTGCATGAATCCATTTATCCACCAGGCAAGCCACTACCCTGCCATTCGCACGCGCCCCCCACTCGACATTTTTACAATCGATAAACTGCTCCTAGTCGTCCCGTCCTTTCACATTACGACAGTTCCACTAATCCTAACCCTCCTCCCAAATCCATGGTGTCCCAAATCTCCATGATCGGCGGTGAGTACAAGGTTAAAACCATCACCGACGATGAGTTCGACATCATCTACACCCATTCTTCCACAACGATGAAAGAATTCCTTGCTCGTTTCAAACGCATGTTCGAAAACTCAAATGATGAGTGGGTCACTGGGCTAGATGTTGAGTACACCACAGTCCTGGGAAGCGAGAAGAATCTAAAGGAGGCAGAGAAGATGAAGCCCGCCGTGATCCAGGTTTGCGTGCATGACTTGTGCTTGGTCTACCACATATGCCATGTCGACGTTGAGTACCAGGATTTTAAGAATTTCCTCAAGGACAACCGAGTCAAATTTGTTACTGTAGACTTTAGGAACGACAAGGAAATCCTGGGTCAGATAGGCCTTGTTGTAGGCGACCCCTTCGACCTCCAGAAGGAAGGGCTGGTGCCCTCCCTTGATCAGCCTTCAATGCTAACCCTGGCAGGAGCCATGGTTCATCCTTCGTACGGTAAACTAGAGAAACCTCCGTACACATTTCATCGTCATGCATGGCAGTGGAATGTACTAGATATGGACCACATCCACTACGCTGCATTGGATGGCTACCTTTGTTGCAATATCTACAAGGGTTGGATGAAGAGCAAGAGCCAAGTGTGCTGTTCAAGCAAAGAAGTATCGGCCAAGAGGAAGAGGGACAAGGACGAAGTCGAGGACGTGGATGAGGACTCCGAGTAAGGTGGCAATGTCGTTGCTCATGGTGGTTCTAATGTAGTGTCTACCGGATTAGTTGCTTAGTTTAATTTCTAGTGTGCTTAGTTTTATTTGAAGGGTGTGCTGTGCTGAGCCCCCAGCAGAACTATGTTATGTTTCTTCTCGTTATATTTCGTACATTTCATCTTTTAGTTGGTATAGTACTACCACTCATTTCTTGACATTATATATGTACAATATATATGGCCAACATCATATAGCCAGTAGTTCAGTTGTCAAAGAATTCCAGGGTGCTTAGTTTTGTCAAAGAATTCCAGGGTGCTTAGTTTTATTTGAGGGGTGTGTTGTGCTGGACACCATTAACTTATCATTGTGAGAATCGGCTTGTTTTTGTCATGTAACATGGTCAACGGGGTTTGACGTGAAAATAACAATGTCTAATGGCATTTCTGAGCAAACATCTAACTTAACGATGGCATTTTTTAGATATCTAATTGCATTTTTGAGCAGGCATCTTGCGGATCGATGGCATTTTTTGAGTAGTTGTAAGTTCTAATGGCAAAACTGAGTAGTGATACACAACTAGTGGCATAAATAATAAGAACCCAAGAATTAAATAGGGCTAATTTCTTTATTTCTTTATTTCTTTATACCTTTGTGTGCGAAACAATATACGCTGCCTACCGCCAGATTTTCTTTACAGAGGCAACATAGAACTATATGAGTGCCCTGTTAAATTTTGGAATTATTCCGGGTTCGTTTGGCCTTTTTTATACATTAATTGAGTTTCTGGTCATTTAATGTGCATAATTCAAATTTGAACTACAAGCACAAGCTCCTGTGCACCAAAGTTGACTGAAAAATCACATGTGTGTCCTTGGGTGAATTTCTAGGTCCCACGCAAGAAATGGGAATGAAATTCAAACATCTGGGCATCGTGGTTCGGCCAAGAACATTGATAAGCTTGGTTTTAAAATTCTTGTAAATCCAAAACACGCCTGAAAATCATGAAACTTGGCATGGTGTCATGTCATGGTACTACCATGCTGTGGTAAAAAATGCAGAATAGGAACAAGTTTTGGTATAAGTTTCTTGCAAACCGGAGCTTCTCTCAAGAAGGCTCGTGGTTCTGAGAGGGAACGTGTCACCTTTGTGTGCATAATTCAAATTTTAAATACAAGCACATGCTCTAGTGCACCAAAGCTGGTTGAAAAATCGCATGTGTGTCCTCGGGTAAATTTCTAGGTCCCATGCCAGAAATGGGAATGAAATTCAAACATCTGGGCGTCATGGCTCGGCTGGAAACATTGAGAAACTTGGTTTTTTAATTCCTGTAAATCCGAAACACGCATGAAAATCATGAAACTTGGCTTGGTGTCATGACATGGCACCAACATGTTGGGGTAATTTTGCTGTTCGATTTGCGAAGGCGCACACATTAACAATCAACAAAGTCATTTTGGAACAAGTGCTATCACGTTACAATCAGAAACACAAGTATTATTGAAACCGTGGGCGTTCTATTTACCATTTACATGCCACCACGCGTCCCCTTTTTTTATTAGCTAGGAGGCGCCGTGCAGGGTAGCTATTTGAGTACGCGAGGCGTGCGATCAGACCCCTGCACGTGCTTATCGGGAGGAGAGCCCTTTGACCTCCATCTGCCGTCCACCTCTCTCCCAAGGTACCATTAATGGCGCCCGAGCCTCTGTTTAATGGCGTGGCAATGTCTCACTCGACTGAGATTTAAGAGAGAAAAAAGAAAATCTAAAAAGAAAATTTTGCACGGATCTTGATGTAAGATCTGACGGACCTATATAGCATCTACTGCGACTTATAGCAAGACTGATGAATATATATAAGGATGGCGAGAGTGGATAATAATTGTCTTACATAATTAGGAAGATAATTAAAAAAGCCACATGCGGCTATGCCCAAAATACACAAGGGCAAAATAAGAAGACGCATACAACGATCTGGCTCGCTGATCTCTACTTTCTTTATGTGTTGCAGGTCGCAGAGACTAGTTCTTGCGGCGGGCGATGATCTCTTTCATTAGTTTCATGTCCTTAATACGTTGCTTGGCAGCATCCATGGGTTCCTCCACCAGCCTGTTGCGCTCGATGCGGAGCATGGCATTCTTCTCCATAAGTTTCTTGATGACGCCCGTCCTCTGCAACACGGCAGCGGTCTCCTCCTCCTGCTTCGCCCTTCCGGCGATCTTCGCCCTCAACAGGTCGCGCTCGTCCCGAAGCTTCGCATTACCCTCCCCGAGTTGCCGGATGACGCCGGTAGCCTCGTCCTGCATCCTCGCCCAGCCGGAGATCTGATCCATCTGGCTATGGACTATCACATGCATGCGCCTGTAAGAGTCCTCGCCTGCCCGTGAGAAATTTTCCCAGGCCGCTGCGGCGCGGCGGGACCTCCCTGCTACTTTGGCGATGCGGCAGGACATCTCTGCTGCTTCCGTGGCATTGTCGGACCAGTCTGCTACATCGACGGCGCGGCAGGACCTCTGTGCTGCTTCGGCGGTGCGACGAGACCTCTGTGCTGCTACTGCTGCGTGGCTGGACATGTCGGCTGCTTTCACGGCGAGGCGGGACATCTCTCGTGCTTCCTCTTCCATGCTCACCTCTCCCTGGTGGAAATCTCTCGACCCAGAACTCACGCTGGCTATGGCTTGATTGTTTCTTGTGGATGAGGAGTTGAGGAGGAATGTGCAGTCATTTTTCAGTTAGGTAGTTCCCCTTTTTATAACCTAAGTAGTAGCACTAGTACTAAAACCTGCATAGTGGGAACACGTTCAGGTTTGGTACGTACTGGTATGTAGCGACCAGACCTGAAACGGTCCAATCTCTGTGCTTCGATGTCATCCCTGGATCAGTAATGCTGACACCACACAGTACTCGGAGGATTTATAACAGAGTAGCAATCACACACTTATTACATCGAGTGTCTCAATAGAGATCTTATTACAATAAACATGGCTTAAGGCCATCTAATAACGATAACAGCGGAAGGCTTGGAAGATAAGCGAGTCCATCAACTCCAACGGCATCACTGAGTATAGAACCATGACCTAAAACTCCTTAATCGTCGTCTAAAAAGTCTGCAACATTAACGTTGCAGCCCGAAAACGGGTCAGCACATGGAATATGCTGGCAATGTAACACATAGAGAGTAATGGAATGAAACAGCTATCCTATATGCATATTTGGCTGGTGGAGAGCTCTATGGTTATAGTTTTTGCGAAAAGCCAATTTTTCCCTACTGCAAAGGAATAAATTTATTTAACCATCATGGTGGTTGTTAAACATTGAGAATGGTTGACAGCATTCTCAATCCCAATTAAACATCATTAAACAAAACCCAACCAAATTAAATTAGGGTAACATGTTGAGACTCACACGATAATCCAGGTACTAGATACTCAAGATGTCCATAATCGGGGACACGGCTAACCATGATTAGTTTATACACTCTGCAGAGGTTTGTGCACTTTTCCCCACAAGACTCAATCGCCTCTGTTTGGTTTCTCGCACTACATGGTGTTTGAGAAGACGGATGACCGAGACATAGTCTTTCAGAAGCGCTAGCACCTTACGATCGGGTAGACCGTACCACCTACATCCCCTACATCTGCTAGTCTACCACTATAAGAGTTTGCATGACTTAGTCAACTATGCTAGAGCCCATAATAGCTTGTGGCTGCACACGGAAGTTTCTAGCATGAAAAATCTCATGATCCCTTTGAGCCTGGGTGGCGGTCCAAAAGAAAACAGGCAAATCCTAGATTACCCAGGTGCCTCAATCCACCCAGATGTGTGTTTAAGTTGCCACCTTAGATAAACCATTAATTAACAATCTCACATCTGTCATGGATATCACTCACCCAATCCACGTCTACTAGCATAGCATAGCAATAATAAGCAAACGTAGAAGTAACTCCCAAAGGTTTGATAATAAACAGGTAATAGGTACTACCTCAACTACTTCCCATCCCACAATTTAATTAGATCCTAATCATGCAATGTTTGAGGATTTGATCTAACGCAATAAAACTAGGTAGTAGGAAAGGTATGATCAAGTGTTACTTCCCTTGCTGATGATCCACGAAATCTAGAGATTCGAAGTAACAGGCGGGGCACTCCGGGTATTCTATCGCAGACAAACAACAAGCATACAATAAGTACTCATCTAATGCACAGGTAAAACTCAAGTAAGAGATCTAACTAGAAAGTTCAACTTAAGAACTCCGGTTTGCAAAAAGAATCAAATCGAACGAAGCAACGAAAGTCAAACGGCGAAAGAAAACAACTTCGTTCTACTAATCTGGATCTAAGGCAATTTTTACAGTGGCAAAAACTTGTTTAAGTTGGTTAGACGTATAGAGGGTTTCGAGACGAAACTCCAGGCGCTTGAATCGCCTGATTCCGATAAACGAGCGAAAAGTTATACTAAAACGAAAATCGGATCAGAAATCGCGATCAGAAAATAATCACAGAAAATCCGAGAAAAAGAAAAACGACGAACGGATTAACGAACGAACGTTCGTTAACCGGATCTAAACGACGAATACGTTCATTAAAACAAACGAACGAGCGAACGCTCGCTATTTAACCTAAACCGAAAAAACCCGATCTAAATAAAAAACGGAAACTAAAAAAACCGACGAAAAACCGAACGTTTTTTTTCGAGAAAAACGGCGGCGCAGAAATCGAGGCACCTCGGGCGGCGGGTCGGCGGCGGCGGGGTCCGACGAGGCGTCGGCGGTGGCGGGCGGCGTCGGCGGCGGGCGGCGCGGGCGGCGGCGCGAGCGGCGGCGGCGCGGGGCTCGAGGGCGGGCGGGGCTGGCGGCTAGGGTTTGGCCCGGGGCTGGGCTGCGGCTTATAAAGCTTGCCGGGCCAGGAGTCCTAGTCGGACACGGCCCGGTTAGGTCGGTGCGCATTTTTTTTAAATAATTACGCGTAGAAGAAAAATAAAAAAAATACTAAACATACTCCAAAAATCTCGAAATAAATTTTCCCGGGCTTCTAAAATCAAGCCGCACAAGGTGAACATTTATTTGGGGCCTAAATGCAATTTTGAAAAACGCACATTTTTCCTAAATTCAAATAAAATACCGAAAAACTCCGAAATAAAATCTTACTTGATTTTATTATTAAATCCTCAATATTTCTTTATTTTGGGAAAGTCATTTTATTCCCTCTCTCATATTTTTGTAATAGAAATAATTGATGATAAATAATTGAAATCAAAAGATCCTATTCTCAATTTTTGAGAAAACTCAAATATGAAAATAATGAAATCCCCAACTCTCTCCGTGGGTCCTTGAGTTGCGTAGAATTTCTAGGATCAAAACCAAAAGCAAATAAAATATGATATGCAAATGATGATCTAATGTATAACATTCCAAATTGAAAATTTGGGATGTTACAAACCTACACCCCTTAAGATGAATCTCGCCCTCGAGATTCGGGTTGGCTAGAAAATAGGTGAGGGTGGTCCTTGAGCAAATCTTCCTCTCGCTCCCAGGTGGCTTCGTCCTCCGTGTGGTGGCTCCACTGAACCTTACAAAACTTGATAACCTTGCTGCGAGTGACTCGACTGGAAAACTCGAGAATCTTAACTGGTTTCTCCTCATAGGTCAAATTGTTATCCAACTGGATTGCTTCCAATGGCACTGTATCCCTCAACGGTATGTCATCCATCTCCGCGTGGCACTTCTTCAACTGAGAAACATGGAACACATCATGAACTCCTGACAATCCTTTGGTCAATTCCAACTTGTAGGTCACTTCTCCCATACGCTCCAAAACTCGATATGGTCCTACAAATCGTGGTGCTAACTTTCCCTTAACTCCAAAACGCTTTGTTCCGCGAAGTGGTGATACTCGAAGATAAGCTCTATCTCCAACTTCGTAAACTGTCTCCTTGCGTTTAGAATCTGCATAACTCTTCTGTCTGGACTGGGCTATCTTGAGCCTATCGCGAATCAACTTCACCTTCTGTTCAGACTCTTTAATCAAGTCAGGTCCAAACAACTGGCGGTCTCCAATTTCGTCCCATGACAACGGTGTCCTGCACCTCCTTCCGTACAAGGCTTCAAAAGGGGCCATCTTCAAACTGGTTTGGCAGCTATTGTTATAAGATAACTCTGCATATGGCAAATTGTCGTCCCAACTAGATCCATAATCTAGCGCACAAGCTCTAAGCATATCCTCCAAAATTTGATTGACTCTCTCGGTCTGTCCATCTGTTTGTGGATGAAAAGTTGTACTGAATTCTAGCCTGGTTCCCAAAGTTTCATGCAACTGCTTCCAGAACTTTGAGGTAAACTGGGTTCCTCTATCTGATACGATACTCCTCGGAACTCCATGCAAACATACTATCCTGGTCATGTATATCTTTGCCAACTTAGCACTAGTGTAAGTGGTCTTTACCGGGATGAAATGAGCTACCTTTGCCAAACGATCGACTACAACCCAAATCGAGTCATAGCCTGAATGTGTTCTGGGAAATCCTGTGATAAAATCCATGCCTAGCTTATCCCACTTCCATTCGGGTATCGGCAATGGTTGTAGCAATCCTGCTGGCTTCTGATGCTCCGCCTTCACTCTCTGACATACATCACAAACTGCTATGTACTCCGCAATATCCTTCTTCATTCCGGTCCACCAGAAAATATCCTTCAAATCCAAATACATCTTGGTATTTCCTGGGTGAATCGAATATGGGGAATCATGTGCCTCTTGCAGTATCAACTTCCTGATCTCCGGGTCATTGGGCATGTAAACACGGTCTTCAAACCATAGGGTATTGTGCTCATCCTCACGAAATCCCTTAGCCTTTCCTTTGCTAATTTTCTCCTTAATAGAAGCAATCTCCTTGTCAGTCCTTTGGGCTTCTCTGATTTTATCCATCAATGTAGACTGAATCTCCAATGCTGCTACATAGCCTCTCGGGACTATTTCTAAACATAACTCTCGAAGATTTTTGACTAACTCCCTTGGTAATTCTCCCGTCATTAGGGTGTTGACATGACTCTTATGGCTTAATGCGTCGGCTACTACATTAGCCTTTCTGGGGTGATAATGCAATTTCATATCATAATCCTTGATGAGCTCCAACCATCTCCTTTGTCTGAGATTCAACTCCTTCTGTGTGAAAATATACTTCAAACTCTTATGATCCGTATACACCTCGCAATGGTTTCCAATCAGAAAATGTCTCCAAGTCTTCAGTGCATGCACTACGGTTGCTAACTCCAAATCATGCGTAGCATAATTCAACTCATGAGGCTTAAGCTGTCGTGAGGCATATGAAACAACTCTCCCTTCTTGCATAAGCACTGCTCTAAGTCCTCGACGTGAAGCGTCGCAATACACCTCATAATCCTTGGTCTGATCTGGCAAAATCAACACTGGTGAAGTAACCAAATGTTTCTTCAACTCCTGGAAACTAGCCTCACATTCCTCCGTCCATATGAAATTGGTATCTTTCTTCAACAACTCCGTCATAGGCTTCGCAATCTTTGAGAAATTCTCAATAAATCTCCGGTAGTGTCCTGCGAGTCCAAGAAAACTTCGGATCTCTCCAACTGTTGTTGGTGCTTCCCAATTGGTCACAGTGATAACCTTTGTGGGGTCAACTGCTATTCCTTCTCCGGATATAACGTGTCCGAGGAATCCTACTTCCTTCAACCAAAACTCACATTTGCTAAACTTGGCATATAATTGATGTTCTCTGAGCTTTCCAAGAACCAAACGCAAATGTTCCTTATGCTCCTCTTCGTTCTTCGAGTAAACCAGGATATCATCAATGAACACTACGACGAACTTATCCAAGAACTCCATAAACACCTTGTTCATCATGTTCATAAAATATGCAGGTGCATTAGTCAGGCCAAATGACATAACGGTATACTCGTACAACCCATACCTGGTGGTAAAAGCCGTCTTGGGTATATCCTGTTCCCGAATCTTCAATTGGTGGTATCCTTTACCTTAGCTCCTTGCAATCGATCAAACAGATCATTGATCATCGGTAGTGGGTACTTGTTCTTGATTGTTACTTCATTTAATCCTCGATAACCGACAACCATCCTTAACGATCCATCCTTCTTCTCTACTAGAAGTACTGGCGATCCCTAAGGTGAAGAACTTGGGCGAATATAACCTTTATCCAGTAACTCCTTAATTTTCTTCTTAATCTCCACCAAATCCTTTGCAGGCATCCTGTATGGTCTCTTAGATATTGGCCCTGTGCCTGGCAATGGCTCAATCAAAAACTCAATGTCTCTATCTGGTGGCATGCCTGGCAACTCCTCTGGAAATACATCAGGGAATTCCTTTACCACTGGTACTTCCTCCTGCACAACTCCTGTTAAGCAATTTACTTGAGTCCTCTTTGGCACATGTCGGGATACATACTTGATCCTTCTCCCTTCTGGGGTGGTAAGCAAAATTGACTTACTAGAACATTCAATATTCCCTTCATACTTTGATAACCAATCCATGCCTAATATCACATCCAATCATTGGGATTCCAATACTATTAGGTCTGAGGGAAAAACATAGTTACCAATCCTTAATGGTAACCGATCACACCATCGACTAGCCACATATTCTGCTCCAGGCGAGGTTACTAACATGGGTGACCTAAGGGCTTGGGTTGACAGGTTGTACTTATCCACAAATCCCCTTGAGATGTATGAATGTGATGCACCAGTATCAAAAAGAACGAGTGCAGTAAATGACTTAACCAAAAACATACCTATTACTGCATCAGGCTGAGCTTCAACCTCCTCCACGCTAACGTGGTTCACCTGTCCCCTGTTGAAAGGGTTCGGCTTCTTCCCAGAGCTTCCATTGCTATTTCCATTTTGTAATTCAGGACATTCCTTGGCATAATGTCTGGTCTTCAAACACTTAAAGCAAGTGACTTGGCTCAGGTCTTTTTTGGCTGGGGTTGATGGGTTGGTGCGGTTCTGGCCGTTGCTTCCTCCATTACCATTACCATTCCTGGGGCCATTGTGATTGTGCGAGCTACCTCCTCCATGGGTATGCTGAAAATGTCCTCCTAGTCTAGGGGTAAAACGTGGCTTCAGCTGAGCTCCTGAATTGTACTTTCCTTGTGCATACTTCCTCTTGCGACTTTCAATTTGCTGCTGCTTCCTTTCAATCATAAGAGCACGATCTACCAACTCCTGGTAGTTATTGAAGGTTGCTACCATCAGCTGCATGCTCAACTCATCATTCAGTCCTTCCAGAAACTTTCTCCTACTTAGCTGCATCCGTAGCAACGTCATCTGGGGCATAACGTGCTAATTTACTAAAGTCCTCCACGTACTGGCCAACTGTCTGTCCTCCTTGGCGCAAGTTGTGAAACTCACGCTTCTTCATGGCCATAGCTCCTGCTGAAACATGGGCAGTGCGAAAAGCCTGCTGAAACTGGTCCCAAGTGACAGTGTCGACAGGGAAAGTGGCTGTGAAATTCTCCCATACTGCGGGTCCTTCAAGCTGATGTGCGGCAAACTTCACCTTCTCCGCATCCGTGCATCCTGCTGTGGTTAACTCTCTAGCTGTCTTGCGGAGCCAATCATCTGCTACTATTGGCTCAGTGCTACTGGAAAACACCGGCGGGTTCAGCCTAAGAAAACGGGCTAAATGATCAACAGGTGGTGGTGGTGGATTGTTGTTGTTGTTCCCCTGATTCTGATACTGGACTAGCAACTGCATCAATGTGTTCTGCTGCTGGATCAACTGAGTGAG
This sequence comes from Triticum aestivum, assembly GCF_018294505.1. Taxonomy (NCBI): domain Eukaryota; kingdom Viridiplantae; phylum Streptophyta; class Magnoliopsida; order Poales; family Poaceae; genus Triticum; species Triticum aestivum. The sequence goes on along the minus strand of NC_057809.1, from coordinate 580,797,071 downwards.
CTCCGGTGGAAAGGTAAATCTGGGGTCACGTCTCGAAGGCATCTGAGGGTTTAGAAAAGATGAGATTTAAGAATAGAGGGGGTCTAAAGAGAAACACTACCCATATGCACATGAGGCAAAATCAAACAATTCACTGTATTCATTCAATCAAACAAGGGCATACAATCGATCTAGCTATCGCAAAAGTGCTCGGACTATAATATTTACATGGTGGACTACTACTACTGATGAGGTGGTCTACTAGAAATATTCTTCGGTTGCAGACTCCATGATATCTGCTCCGGCTTCATCAACATAGTCATCATCGCTATCATCTGGATCCGAATCGGTGTCGTCGATGATGATGTAGTCTTCCGGGCGTATCTCCTTGGGTTCTTCGTCTTCATCTACTGGTGTAGGGCCTCCCATAAATATCCTGATATTCATTGTTAGGTCGGCATTCTTGTCCACTAATACTTCAATTTCTTCATAATCTTCATGTGTAGCCTTGAGTTCTTCCTCCAGTTTCTTGATTCTTGTCCTTGCCTTCTTCAGGTCTATCATGTCGGTGCACATCTAGTTCTCCTGACGTCGAATGTGCTGGTTTAACTCCTGGATAAAAGCTGCAATTGATCTATCCTTCCTGGTGCTGATCATCTCCCAGTGCTCATCTCGGTGCCCACAAATCTGGTAGATAGTATCCTTGAGATCATTTCGGTAGACTTTTCCAATGCGTCCCATGGCGATGTGAGCTGCCATGCTCTTTCCTAGACTCCAAGTTGGTGCATTAAAAGAAAACTCTATGGGCTCAGTGACTAGCATGAACGTCCTTCCTGGAACTTGAACTTGAATCATCCAACGCTCTTCTTCAGGTAAAGTGGCGTTGTAGGTTCCGATGAAGCTTGGTACTCCTATGTTCAGGTATCTAGTGACTTCCTTCAAGTGACGTCCAAAGGGTGTATCTTCATCCGGTTGCGTGAACTTGTTCCTTGCATCCGCCATCCTAAAAGAGTAGAAAAGATGAGGAGTTAGAAGAGAAGAGAGTAGGTAGTGATCTAGGTCTTTAGCTTAGTGGTCATGTCCTACAGTCAGCATGTGCTCTGATACCATCTCTGTAGCGACCAGACCTCAAACGGTCCAATCTCTATGCTCCGGTGTCATCCCTGGATCAGTAATGCTGACACCACACAGTACTCGGAGGATTTATAACAGAGTAGCAATCACACACTTATTACATCGAGTGTCTCAATAGAGATCTTATTACAATAAACATGGCTTAAGGCCATCTAATAACGATAACAGCGGAAGACTTGGAAGATAAGCGAGTCCATCAACTCCAACGGCATCACTGAGTATAGAACCACGACCTAAAACTCCTTAATCATCGTCTGAAAAGTCTGCAACATTAATGTTGCAGCCCGAAAACAGGTCAGCACATGGAATATGCTGGCAATGTAACACATAGAGAGTAATGGAATGAAACAGCTATCCTATATGCATATTTGGCTGGTGGAGAGCTCTATGGTTATAGTTTTTGCAAAAAGCCAATTTTTCCCTACTGCAAAGGAATAAATTTATTTAACTATCATGGTGGTTGTTAAACATTGAGAATGGTTGATAGCATTCTCAATCCCAATTAAACATCATTAAACAAAACCCAACCAAATTAAATTAGGGTAACATGTTGAGACTCACATGATAATCCAGGTACTAGATACTCAAGATGTCCATAACCGGGGACACGGCTAACCATGATTAGTTTATACACTCTGTAGAGGGTTGCGCACTTTTCCCCACAAGAGTCGATCGCCTCCGTTTGGTTTCTCGCACTACATGGTGTTTGAGAAGACAGATGACCGAGGCATAGTCTTTCAGAAGCGCTAGCACCTTACGATCGGGTAGACCGTACCACCTACATCCCCTACATCTGCTAGTCTACCACTATAAGAGTTTGCACGACTTAGTCAACTATGCAAGATCCCATAATAGCTTGTGGCTGCACACGGAAATTTCTAGCATGAAAAATCTCATGATCCCTTTGAGCCTGGGTGGCGGTCCAAAAGAAAACAGGCAAATCCTGGATTACCCAGGTGCCTCAATCCACCCAGATGTGTGTTTAAGTTGCCACCTTAGATAAACTATTAATTAACAATCTCACATCTGTCATGGATATCACTCACCCAATCCACGTCTACTAGCATAGCATAGCAATAATAAGCAAACGTAGAAGTAACTCCCAAAGGTTTGATAATAAACAGGTAATAGGTACTACCTCAACTACTTCCCATCCCACAATTTAATTAGATCCTAATCATGCAATGTTTGAGGATTTGATCTAATGCAATAAAACTGGGTAGTAGGAAAGGTATGATCAAGTGTTACTTGCCTTGCTGATGATCCGCGAAACCTAGAGATCCGTAGTAACAGGCGGCGCACTCCGGGTATTCTATCGCAGACAAACAACAAGCATACAATAAGTACTCATCTAATGCACAGGTAAAACTCAAGTAAGAGATCTAACCAGAAAGTTCAACTTAAGAACTCCGGTTTGCAAAAAGAATCAAATCGAACGAAGCAACGAAAGTCAAACGGCGAAAGAAAACAACTTCATTCTACTAATCTGGATCTAAGGCAATTTTTACAGTGGCACAAACTTGTTTAAGTTGGTTAGACGGATAGTGGGTTTCGAGATGAAACTCCAGGCGCTTGAATCGCCTGATTCCGATAAACGAGCGAAAAGTTATACTAAAACGAAAATCGGATCAGAAATCGCGATCAGAAAATAATCGCGGAAAATCCGAGAAAAAGAAAAACGATGAACGGATTAACGAACGAACGTTCGTTAACCGGATCTAAACGATGAATACGTTCGTTAAAACGAACGAACAAGCGAACGCTAGCTATTTAACCTAAACCAAAAAAAACCGATCTAAATAAAAAAACAGAAACTAAAAAAAACCGACAAAAAACCGACGGAAAAACCGAACGGTTTTTTTCGAGAAAAATGGCGGCGCGGAAATCGAGGCACCTCGGGCGGCGGGTCAGCGGCGGCGGGGTCTGACGAGGCGTCAGCGGCGGCGGGCGGCGCGGGGGGCGGCGCGAGCGGCGGCGGCACGGGGCTCGAGGGCGGGCGGGGCTGGCGGCTAGGGTTTGGCCCGGGGCTGGGCTGCGGCTTATAAAGCCTGCCGGGCCAGGAGTCCTAGTCGGACACGGCCCAGTTAGGTCGGTGCGCGTATTTTTTAATAATTACGCGCAGAAGAAAAATAAAAAGAAATACTAAACGGACTCCAAAAATTCCGAAATAAATTTTCCCGGGCTTCTAAAATCAAGCCGCACAAGGTGAACATTTATTTGGGGCCTAAATGCAGTTTTGAAAAACGCACATTTTTCTTAAATTCAAATAAAATACCGAAAAACTCCGAAATAAAATCTTACTTGATTTTATTATTAAATCCTCAATATTTCTTTATTTTGGGAAAGTCATTTTATTCCCTCTCTCATATTTTTGTAATAGAAATAATTGATGATAAATAATTGAAATCAAAAGATCCTATTCTCAATTTTTGAGAAAACTCAAATATGAAAATAACGAAATCCCCAACTCTCTCCGTGGGTCCTTGAGTTGCGTAGAATTTCTAGGATCAAAACCAAAAGCAAATAAAATATGATATGCAAATGATGATCTAATGTATAACATTCCAAATTGAAAATTTGGGATGTTACATGGTAGGTGTGAGCAGGCTTGCACTTAATTGTAGCACTAGTACTTTCGAATGTGATGAGAACAAGGTAAAGATTAATTGATGGTTTTTGGTTTCGAGGCCCGAAACGGCTCCCTATGAGTTTAGTGGAACATAAATTTCAAGTAGACTGCACTGCTCAGATGCGTAAATATTATGTTACTATCAAAAATTGGCACAAAATACGAAGGAGACCAATGGAAGTACTACTAGCAACCCATGATTTAACCACTCGCATGCGCGCAGTGGAGTAGTAATGTCTTTCTTTTGCCCTCACATCCACTCAAGTTGCATGCACTGTATTAATTGACTATCAATGAAGTGAAGGACTTTACACGCGTCAAATTATCACATGGGGTGGATCTTGGTACAAAATTGCGTCCGCCCGTGTACCCGTGTGTGCGTGCGAGGGAATGAGTGCATGTGTGGCGTGCGTGCACATCTTCGCTTCGTGCATGTACCGTCAGTGCGGCTCAAGGAGGACGAGTACATTCTTCTGGAACCAGCAGCACGTCACTGTGATTAATCCACACAAGGATGTCGCGACAACGCCTCCACATGTGCCACGTGCCCACATGGCTTCATGATCTGTAAGAGAGACACTGTGTAGCGTGCCATTGTGTTTTGCACATACTCGAAGTACTAATAAGGTACACGTGCATTGCACGCGTCAGATTTTGCAACCAAATTACGAATAAATACCACACTGTGGCATGTAAGCTTTGAGTCATATATGCCTGATGTAGACCTTCGTTTAATTCTTATAGTTCATCTCATTCAAAATCAATTAGGTTTTATAAAAAAACCTAGGGCCTCTTTGATTCATAGGATTTCCAAAACGCGGGAATAGAAAGAACATGGGATTAGAGTGGAATGTCATCTTGAATCCTACAGGATGGTACGAGTGTTTGATTGTGCATAGAAAAAATGCAGAATTCTTTCAAAGAGGTTTGAGTGGATGGGATGTTTCCTGTGAAATCTAGTGCAAATGAATCACATGGAAAAATTCCTATGGTTTACAATCCTTTTTTTGCATTTATCATTGCTTTTGTCGACAATGTTTGTATATTCAACTGCTCTTCCTGTGCATTAGCCATTTGAATTGGTGATGGAGAAATCTGGAGTGAAAATAAGGTCTTCAGAGCAGACAATGCTACCCGGTGAAGCAAATATCTTGCTGGTTACAGATAGCTCTTCAAAGGAGGATTCAGAGGCAGATGACCAGTCCTATTATCCCCCTGAGGTGTATGCTCAAACTTGGCAGGGTTATATTACTCATATCATGCATATGTTGTATTGCAATGCTTAGTTTTTACATCATATACACGATATTGAATGCCATCTCCTTAGTTGACACATCATATATGCGATTGCCCTCTGCTCACTTCCTTAGTATATAAATCATATATTTGAATTATATCATGCCATGATGTTTACATAGACAGCATGTATCTGAATTATGGCATGCCAACCCATTTTCTAAAGACATAATATAGTTATATCATCTCATCATGTTCACATAGTCATCATATTTTGAATTATGTCATTCTATCTGTGAATTATATCATGCCATCATGTTTTCATCGACGGCATATTTGTGATTTATGGCATGTCAACCACTTTAATAGACACATTGTATAGTTATATCATGTCATCCTGTTTACATAGTCATCATATTTTGAAGTATGTCATTCTATCATGTTTAGTTAGCCATCATACATGTGAAATTGTGTCATGCTATCCTGTTTAATTAGCCATCATATATGTGAAATTATGTCCTGCTGTTCTGTTTGGTTAGACAACATAAATGTGAATTATTTCATGCCCTGTTTTCTTCCCTACTATCCATTGCACCTGTCTATCTTACAATGTATGTACATTCAATTACTTTTCTTGTTTATCAGCCATTTCAAATTGGAGGGGGTGATGGCAGTATCTGTGGGAGTAAAAACACGGTCTTCAGAAAAGATCGTGCCACCTGTCGATGGAGATAGAACCACGGTTGTACTTTCCCAAGAACCATCCCCACCACACATAACCCAAACTCACGCAGATTGTACCCCTACCCAGTTGGACAGAGAACCAGCTACACCCCTTCTAACCCAACCCCAGCAGATAGTAACCCAGTTCCCGTTGACACAGCACCGTCTCCACCAGAGAGCACCCAAACACGAGTAGTTAGTAAGGCAACTGCAGTGCCCAAAGCACGAGGACCACCACTCTGAACCCCAAGTCAACGCTTAAAACAGAAGAATAATTGTTCTCAGGTCAGGTCCGTAGCTATGGTTCATACTACTTTACTCTTGCATCACTGTATTTACTCATACCAACTAATTTCAAATTTGAAGGATGCAATTGAAACTCCAATGGCGCAACAGGTATGTTTTAAACCTGTTTCTTTAATGTGTTTGCTGTTGTAACTTGCTCTATGTTGATTTCAGTTTCAATTGAATAAACAGTTATATTCTCATGCCATGCACCTTACAGGTGTTGTTATTGATGTGTAGTTTCCCATACTTATATTTTGTCTAAGCTGCTTTGTCTTAAATAGATATGATGAACTATATCTATCTTGATTTGGCAACATAAACTAGAATGATATAGACCATACAGTGACCATACTACATAGATATATGTTTGTTTCATGTTGTTATCTTGTCCACCTTACTATTGAGTTGGTTTACCAAAACGAGTTTCATATACTACATTGTAAACCTGTGATGTGTTTGTTTGTTTCTCTTTTAGAATGCAGATAAAATATTGGAGAAGAGTACCCCCGTTATGCAATGGTACAGGAAGTAATGCAGATAAGGTTCAAGATAGTGAGACATCCCTGTTGGTCTCCAAGAAAGCAGATAAAAACTATATTGAAGAGATTGGGACAACCCCAAAGTCCTGTCTTGATGTAGTGTTCGAGTTACTGGCTACTACTGCTGGCACCAGCTCTTCGAACTCGCTGCCTGAATCAGTTCGGCTTCTTGAGTCTCAACTTCAAGTTGAAAGACATCAATCAGATGTTATGTGACAGGAAGCCGAAGGACTGAGGAAGTCCCTGCAGAATTCAGATGCATACTTTCTGGTGCAACAAGTGCTGGAGGATTTAAGCGCCAAACAAAAGAAAGTTAGTAAGCTTGCTAAGCATCTTGCCAGCATTATGGGTACCCAGGATATTATTTCTTGAGCTCTTCTGAAGTGGTTTCAATTCTGGACTTGTTTTGCTGCGGCGTTTATATGCTGCTTTGTTCCCTATATTTGCACTGGTGGCGAACTTTGATGCCCAGTGGATGTAATATGTGTAATAGCCGTGATAGCCTAGCGTAAGTTGATTGCCTATTTATTTCCTTATTGTCTTGTTTATTTGTTTTCTTGTAGTCAGTGCAGTTCTTTTTCCGCGGTTTGCTAGTGGCCGCAATAGCCTATTTTTTTAAAACTAGGCCACATTAACCATGGGCTACATATTTACTGTAGTTAACATGGGCCTCCTACGGGCCGTAGAAACAATGGGCCTTCTAAGGGCCGTAGAAACAATGGGCCTTATATGGGCCGTATCATCAATGGGCCTTCTACGGGCCGTATGATCGGTTGGCCAAACATGTGCCAATAACAGACCACATTATGGCCGTAAATGGGATAGAGTTGAAATCGTCCGTTCATGGGCCAACCATAACAAGCCGTCGTTAATCGGCCGTATTTGATGACGCTATGAAAACGACCCAACGTATTAACGGGCCACAAATGGGCCGACTATAACCACGGGCTGAATTTGGCCCACAAGCAAAAAATGACAGTAATGGGCCGAAAGTAAACGAATGCTGGAAATGAGCCCAAGAATAAATGGACCCTGAGAAGGCCAAAACATAACATGGGCTGGAAATGGCCCAACGGTATAATGGGCTGTTAATGGGTATAAAGTGATACACTGTTCATTACGGGCCAGTTTTACCACGGGCCGTTAATGGGTTGAGGGTTACTAAGGGCCTCATATGGGCCGAAAGACGTCATGGGCCATACATGGGCCGGAAGTTAAAACGGGCTGGAATTATATTGGACGGCCCAGATGACGCTACTAGGCCTAATTCGGATAGGTCGTAAACGGGCCCTGGGTTAGCGGGCTGTAAATGGGCTATATGCGAACATGTCGTTAACAGGCTTGCCGTAGGCCGGCCCGCCACCTTTTAACCAAGTCAAATGGGCCAGCCTTTTCATAGGAATGGGCCTCTATTGGGTCGTGCCACGTGTCGACGTATCATAGGCGCTTTGGGTCCAATGAGTGGATGACATCTGTCCCAGCGGCGAGCCGACACGTGTTCCCTCCAGCCAATGATGATTTTACATGTGGAAAATCCCAATTGGTCGGGGCTGTTAACGGGTTATCGGATCCAAAATCGGACCCGATAGCTTAACGGCGTTCCGTTACGGTGGATGCCACGTGTCGGTCACCCTTGACAAAAGCACTTCTGTGACGCGCGATTTATCGTCATGGAAGTGGACACTTCCGTGATGATAATTTTGGTAATGTCATGGAACACTTCTACGACAGCACATGTATGACTATCTTGATTCTGTCATAAATTTGTCATGGATGTACATGCATGACAGAAAACGTGACCTACTGTGACAAACATGTATCATCACGAAAGTGTATTTTTTTGTAGTGTTAGCACTTGATCGTTTTAGTTTACTGATATTGCTTTCTTCATGACTTATACATGTTCCTATGACTACGAGATTATGCAACTCTCGATTACCGGAGGAACACTTTGTGTGCTACCAAGCGTCACAACATAACTGGGTGATTATAAAGGTGCTCTACAGGTGTCTCCGATGGTACTTGTTGAGTTGGCATGGATCGAGATTAGGATTTGTCACTCCGATTGTCGAAGAGGTATCTCTGGGCCCCCTCGGTAATGCACATCACTATAAGCCTTGCAAGCAATGCAAGTAATGAGTTAGTTGCGGGATAGTGCATTACGGAACGAGTAAAGATACTTGCCTATAACGAGATTGAACTAGGTATTGAGATACCGACGATCGAATCTCGGGCAAGTAACATACCGATGACAAAGGGAACAACGTATGTTGTTATGTGGTTTGACCGATAAAGATCTTCGTAGAATATGTAGGAGCCAATATGAACATCCAGGTTCCGCTATTGGTTATTGACCGAAGACGTGTCTCGGTCATGTCTACATAGTTCTCAAACCCGTAGGGTCCGCACGCTTAACGTTCGGTGACGATCGGTATTATGAGTTTATGTGATTTGATGTACCAAAGGTAGTTCGTATTCCCGGATGAGATCAGGGACATGACGAGGAGTCTCGAAATGGTCGAGATGTAAAGATCGATATATTGGACGACTATATTCGAACATCGGAAAGGTTCCGAGTGATTCGGGTATTTTTCGGAGTACCCGGGAGTTACGGGAATACGGGAAAGAAGTATTGGGCCTCATGGGCCAAGTGGTGGAAGAGAGGAGGCAGGGCGTGTGGCCCCCCTAGCCCAAACTGAATTGGACTAGGGGGCCGGCCCTCCTTTCCTCCTTTCCGCCCTCTCCTTCCTTCTCCCCTTCCCCCTTCCTTTCCTCCTCCTACTAGGAGGACTCCTCCTCCTAGCGCGCCCTACAGGGGCCGGCCGGCCTCCCCCCTTGCTCCTTTATATACGGGGCAGGGGCACCCTAGAACACACAAGTTGATCATTGATCCCTTAGCCATGTGCGGTGCCCCCCTCCACCATATTCCACCTCGATCATATCGTAGCGGTGCTTAGACGAAGCCATGCGTCGTTAGCAACATCAACCCCGTCATCACGCCATCGTGCTGACGGAACTATCCCATGAAGCTCTGCTAGATCGGAGTTTGTGGGACGTCATCGAGCTGAACGTGTGCTGAACTCGGAGGTGCCGTGCGTTCGGTACTTGGATCGGTCAGATCCTGAAGACGTTCGACTACATCACCCGTGTTCTCATAACGCTTCCGCCTACGGTCTACAAGGCTATGTGGACGATACTCTTCCCTCTCGTTGCTATGCATCACCATGATCTTGCGTGAGCATAGGAAAATTTTGAAATTACTACGTTCCCCAACAATCTCAAACCCTAGTTCATCTTTTGTATCCAATCTTTGTATCCAAACCTCAGATTGGTACCTGTGGGTTGCTAGTAGTGTTGATTACGCCTTGTAGTTGATGCTAGTTGGTTTACTTGGTGGAAGATCATATGTTCAGATCCATTATGCATATTATTACCCCTATGATTATGAACATGAATATGCTTTGTGATTAGTTACGTTTGTTCCTGAGGACATGTGAGAAGTCTTGCTATAAGTAGTCATGTGAATTTGGTATTCGTTCGATATTTTGATGAGATGTTGTAGGTGCATCTAGTGCCACCCCTAGTTGGTTTTGGAGTATTGACGACAAACCTAGTTGAGGGACTAATGTGTTTGTGAGAATTGTAGGATAACACAGGTAGAAGTCCATCATTGATTCGGTTTTCCTGCCAGATATGACCCCTAAAAATGTATGAAGACATTGAAGTCAAAGGTGGTATATGAAGACATTCACATTGAAGACTATGACAAGAGAAGACATCGCATGAAGCCTATGGAGCTCGAAGACTTAAATCTTTCGTAGTTCTTTTTCTTCTTTGTTGAGTCATAGAAACCACCGTACTGTTAAATGGGGTCCAAGAGAACCAGTCAGAATGACTGAAGTGATGCCTAACCAAAACCTATGTCTTCGAGTGAAGACTATGAGAGCGAATCTTGTCCAGAGTCGGACAAGTCAGCTTTGCTTGTAGCCCAAGTAAAGTTGCCGTGTGAGTTTGAAATCTGACCGTTGGAACACGTGTCAGTTCCTTAGTGACCCGGGGTCATTTCGGACAAATCAGGTCGGGTTGCCTAGTGGCTATAAATAGCCCACCCCCTACAACCAAAAATGGTTGGCTGCTCAGAGTTAGTATACGGCTTTTGCTGTTTGAGAGCAACCCACCTCGAAGCCTTTGAGAGAGAATTCCTTGCGAGGATAAAGCCCTAACCACCCAGAGCCAAAGAGAATTAGGCATCACTTAAGTCTTCTTGTCTGTGTGATCTGAAGACTTATTACACTTGAGGACTGTGAATCCTCCAGCCGGTTAGGCGTCGCGTTCTGAGCATCCAAGAGACATTGTGGATTGCCGGTGAATGAAGTCTGGAAGGTTTGGGAGTCTACCTTGAAGACTTACCAGAGTGATTGGGCGAGGTCTGTGAGACCTTATCTCAAGGGGAATACGGTGAGGACTGGGTGTCCTGAGCTGTGTGTTCAGGACTGGGTGTCCGGGACTGTGTGTCCTCAGGTTTAAATACCTAGCTGCCCTAACCAGATGTACAGTTGTCACAGCAACTGGAACTGGTCCAACACATCATTGTCTTCAACGAGTCACTGGTTTCATCCTTCCCTTCTCTTTACGTACTGTTACTCCTTGTGAAGTCATTGTATGATTGCACTATCTTTTATCTTCACTGAGTGACAGCGTGTTCTGTTTGGCTTCATAATATCTTCCTACCTGATCCTTGCTACATTGCTGCTATTAGTCATTGTGCTTTCACTCTATTGAATACTTGACTATGGCTTGCCTAGTGTAGTCTACCTTCCGCTGCAGGGTAATAGGTTTATTTCTATCATTTGTCTTCATAACTTCCACGTTTTGAAGACTTTCATAAAAATCGCCTATTCACCCCCCCTCTAGTCGATATAATGCACTTTCAATTGGTATCAGAGCAAGGTACTCCCTTGTTTTGTGTGATTCGGTTTAACCACCTGGAGTTTTAGCTATGTCGACTGCAGGGATAATCAAAGTCTCCGCTGCGTGCCCCGTCTTCGATGGAACTGAATATCCCTACTGGAAGAATAAGATGCGCATGCATCTTGAAGCCATTGACGTCGACCTATGGTATGTCGTCAAGAACGGCGTTCCCAAGGCTGGAGAAGGTGTCACTGATGCTGACGTCAAGAAGTTCGTTCAATTGGACTCTACTGCCAAGAATATCATCTGTGGTCATCTGACCAAAGGACAGTATGGCCGCGTGAGTGCTTTGGAAACATCTAAGCTAGTCTGGGACTAGCTCTCCAAGGTCAACGAAGGCGTCTCAACCCAGAGAGATCAAAGAATCAGTGTCCTTCACAACCTCTTCAACCGCTTCAAGAGAAATGACAATGAGAATGTCCATCTCACATTTGATCGACTCACTGACATCACGAATGAGCTTCAAGCCCTTGGCGCTATTGAGATCACCAAGCATGAAGTCGTCAAGACACTACTGAGATCACTTGACAGTTCATTTCACACCCTAGCCCTGATGATTCAAGAACGTCCTGATTTCAAGACACTCGATCCGTCTGACATACTTGAGAGGCTCAACACACATGAGTTTCAGCTTTCTGAGAAAAGAGATATCTACGGTCCAAACTATGGGCGAACTCGTGCCTTCAAGGCAAAAGCTGTCTCCTCATCTGAAGAAGAATCTGACAGCAGTTCTGATGATCCTAAAGACATTGGAAGGGAACTTGCTATGCTTGTGAAGAAGTTCCAAAAATTCACCAAGAAGAAAGGCTTCAGAAAGTCTTCCCGATCAAGCTCAAGGAATGATGAAGCTTCTGCTCATGACTACAAGAAGAAAACATGTCATAAGTGCAAGAAACCTGGCCACTTCATCTCTGAGTGTCCGCAGTGGGACAATGAGAACAAAAAGAAGAAGAGCAAGGAATATGACTCTGACGACAAGAAGAAGAAGAAATACTCAAAGTCTTCTTCCAAGTCTTCTTCAAAGTCTTCATCACACAAGAAGAGCTCATCTGGCAAGGCACGTGCGTTTGTTGGCAAGGAAATGGATTCAGAGGAGGAGTACGCTTCTGAGGAGGCAGAGGTGGAGTCTGAGGAGGAGTCTGATTCTGGCGTCGCAAGTCTGGCTACAGCATACGTTGCCAAGTCCATCTTCAACACTGAAGACAATGACCTCATCACCGACACTGATGCAAATGACAAGGACTACTCCGCTCTTGCCTACTGCTTCATGGCACGCGGTGCCAAGGTAAACACACGCACTACTCACTATCGAACATCTAGTGACGATGACTCTAATTGTGGTTCAAAACCCAGCTACAAAACACTTGCTAAAATTGCAACTGAACAACAGAAAGCCATGGAACATATTCAAAAACTGTTAGACAAAAGCGATGATCTATTAGGCGCTGAAATGACTCGTTCTGAGTCCTTAATTGAAGACATAAAAAATCTTCACGTTAAGTATGAGGAACTTGAAAGTCGTCATGAAACGCTCTCAACAACTCATGAAAGATTTCCTATGATTATCTTCAAAGGAAGCAAGATCTTGAAAAATTGAGAGCGGCTCATGAAGATCTTCAAAAGGAAAATGAGTCACTTCGCTCCAAACAGATCAGTTCCGCTCAGGAAGGATTTGAACCACCATGTCTTAAATGCATTGAGCATGATAATGCTACTACTGTTGCTGAATGTTCTACTGCTGCTACTATTGCAATATCTTCAACTGTTGATGTGGGAACTAACCCCTCTGCTGAGGAATCCACTGCTATTGCTGATGAGAATGCTAGGTTGAAGACATTGCTTGAAACAGGGATGTACAAAAGTCTTAAAGGGCATCAGACACTATGTGATGTCCTCAAAAAGCAGATCTTGAACCGAAACCCGAGGAAAGAGGGTGTTGGGTTCGTAAGGAAAATGAATGCTGATGGCTCTTACTGGAAACCTGAGCAGTACCCCAAAACCACATGGTTTGCTGCAAAGGAATCTTCAGCAGATCTATCCAATCTATCTGGCTTCTCTTGTGCAAATCCCATTGTCATTGATGAATCCTTTCATGCAAACTATAAACTGTTTAAGAATCAGAATGGTGAAGTGTTTGCCAGGTACATTGGTACTAACTGTAGGAATGGACCGCCTATGAAGAAGATCTGGGTTCCAAAAAAGTGTTTGGAGAATCTTCCTGTGAATGTCATCATGACACCACACGTGAAGAAGACAAACCTCAGACCACAGGCTTCATACGGTCCAAAGGCTTCATACAGACAGAGGACTCACCTGAGTCGCACTAACGCAAATGTTTTGCAGGGAAACCATACTCAGGCCTATGAATATGAGCGCGGTTCATCAAACCGCCATGTTCATAAGACCAAGAACTATTCTGCTTATTCTTATGAGTACTATTGTCCGCCTGCAAGACTTTTTGCTAGGGCTCCAAAGCCAAAGTTCTCAGACGCTGCACTTAGACTTATTGCTTCTAAGCCACCCTTGAAGATGTGGGTGGCTAAGAAAGCTTAACTCTCTTTTGCAAGGAAAGGTCTCCAGCAGAAAACCAAAATCGTCTGACGCTATTGCTAGGGACCTTAAACATCTTGTAGGGCGCAAGATCAAATGCCCGAATGGTCTTACTATGTACTTCGTTCCTGAATCGCTTGCTACTCTCCCTATCAGTCCTAATCTGGATCTAAGTTTTCATAACCCACTGGTTCGTCAAATGTTTTTGCTTCACAATTCTATTCGTGAAGCCTATCCCCCTAACTGCACTATAGGGTACGACACCAGCGTCTTTAGAATGGATTATTGATAGTGGGTGTACCAACCACATGACTGGCAAAAGAAGCCTTCTTATGGACTCAACCTTACGTCCATCCGACAAGAGTCACATCACATTTGCTGACACTGGTAAAAGTAAGGTATTGGGTCTAGGTAGAGTTGCAATCTCAAAGGATCAACACATGGATAAAGTCATGCTTGTTGAATCCCTTGGCTTCAACTTAATGTCTGTCTCAATGCTTTGCGATTTGAACATGATCGTAATATTTGGAAAATATCGCTGCCTTGTACTAATGGAATCTGACAAGTCTCTAGTGTTTGAAGGGTATCGGAAAGATGATTTGTACGTGGTAGATTTTTCGGCAGGACCACAGCTTCCCGTATGTCTTCTAGCAAAGGCTTCAGAATGTTGGCTCTGGCATCGGAGGCTAGGGCATGCTGGCATGAGGAACCTCCACACCCTTGCAAAGAAGAAGCATGTCATAGGCATCGAGGGCGTCAAGTTCAAGAAAGATCACTTATGCGGTGCCTGTGAAGCAGGGAAGATGACGAGGGCCAAACATCCCTCGAAGACAATCATGACAACCACTCGACCCTTCGAACTGCTCCACATGGATCTTTTCGGTCCCACTCATTACTCAACTCTTACTACTACTGCTTGCCTCTATGGCTTTGTTATTGTTGATGATTATTCTAGATATACTTGGGTGCACATAATCCTCTACAAGACTAAAGTGCAGGATGTCTTCAGACGCTTTGCCAATCGAGCAATGAACAACTATGGCGCCAAGCTAAAGCACATCAGAAGTGACAATGGCACTGAATTCAAGAACACTGACCTTGATACATATCTTGATACCATGGGCATGACACATGAATTCTCAGCCCCATACACGCCACAGCAGAATGGCGTCGTCGAACGCAAGAACAGAACACTTATTGAGATGGCCCGAACGATGCTTGATGAATACAAGACTCCAAGAAAATTCTGGCCTGAAGCCATTGATACTGCATGCCATACAATCAATCATGTTTATCTTCACAAGCTTCTGAACAAGACATCTTATGAGTTCCTTACTGGCAAGAAGCCAAATGTCAGTTACTTCAGAGTATTTGGTGCCAGGTGCTGGATCAAGGATCCACATCACACTTCAAAATTTGCACCAAAAGCACATGAGGGTTTTATGCTTGGATATGGAAAGGATTCGCACTCCTACAGAGTCTTCAATCTCTTTCATTATAAAGTGGTTGAAACAGTGGATGTGCGGTTTGATGAGACTAACGGTTCACAAAGAGAGCACCTCCCAAATATGCTAGATGAAGTTCCATCCAGCGAATCAATCAAGCTTATGGGAACCGGAGAAATCATACCCTCTGAAGCTCAACCTGAAGAGGAACTTATCATCTCCGCACCTGATCAACCTGAAGATAATGCTCAGCCTGAAGACAATCCCACTAACAATGACAATGATCAGCAAGAGCAAAACCTTCGCCCTGTACATCCTCGTGTTGCCAATGAAGTGCAGATTGAGAGAATAATTGACAGCATCAATGCACCCGGTCCGCTCACTCGATCAAGGGCAACTCAGCTGGCAAATTTTTGTGGGCACTTCGCATTCGTCTCAATAACAGAACCCAAGAAAGTTGAAGAAGCCTTCATGGAACCTGAATGGATTCAAGCTATGCAAGAAGAGCTTCAATAGTTTGAGCTGAATAATGTATGGGAACTGGTTAAGCATCCTGATCCTCGGAAGCACAACATAATAGGCACCAAATGGATATACCGCAACAAGCACGATGAGCATGGTCAAGTTGTCAGAAACAAAGCTCGTCTCGTTGCTCAAGGATATACTCAAGTGGAAGGCATTGACTTCGATGAAACATTTGCTCATGTGGCTTGACTTGAAGCCATATGCATACTGCTGGCCTATGCAAATCATCATAACATACTTCTATATCAAATGGATGTGAAGAGTGCTTTTCTCAATGGCAAGATTGAAGAAGAAGTGTATGTTGCACAACCGCCTGGCTTTGAAGATCCACACACTCAAATACTTCCTGAAGAGCAAAGGCTTCATACCTGGTTCCCTAGACCCCACTCTCTTCACGAAGACATATGATGGTGAACTGTTTGTGTGCCAAATATATGTGGATGACATTATCTTCGGCTGCACCAATCAGAAGTACAGTGAAGAGTTTGGATATATGATGCAAGAGCAATATCAGATGTCCATGATGGGAGAGCTGAAATTCTTCCTCGGTCTCCAAATACGACAGCAACGCAATGGCATCTTCATATCTCAAGAGAAGTATCTCAAAGATTGTCTGAAGAAGTTCGGGGTATGCAAGACTGCAAAGGCTTCACGACGCCAATGCCAGCCAAGCATCATCTGGGTCCCGACGACAATGGTAAAGAGTTCGATCAAAAGGTATACCGCTCCATGATTGGTTCTTTGCTTTATTTATGTGCATCTAGGCCAGATATTATGCTTAGTGTTTGCATGTGTGCTCGATTCCAAGCGACACCAAAGGAGTCGCATCACTTAGCTGTGAAGCGAATTCTTCGATATTTGGCTCACACCCCAACTCTAGGATTATGGTATCCAAAGGGCTCAGAGTTTGATCTGGTTGGATTCTCGGATGCTGATTATGCTGGTGACAAAGTGGATCGCAAGTCTACATCAGGCACATGTCACTTTCTGGGACGATCACTTGTATGTTGGTCTTCAAAGAAGCAGAACTGTGTATCTCTCTCCACTGCTGAATCTGAATACATTGCTGTTGGATCTTGCTGCGCTCAGCTTCTGTGGATGAAGCAAACACTCAAGGACTATGGCATTCATCTGAAGCAAGTGCCACTCTACTGCGACAACGAAAGCGCCATCAAGATTGCCAACAACCCAGTTCAGCACTCGAAGACAAAGCACATTGAAATTCGTCATCACTTTCTCAGAGATCATGTTATGAAGGAAGATATTGATATCATACACGTCAACACTGAAGAGCAATTGGCAAATGTCTTCACCAAGCCCTTGGATGAGAAGAAATTTTGCAAGTTACGGTGTGAGCTAAATATCCTACAATCCTCAAATGTCCTGTGATTAGGCACACATCCTAACACTTATGCATATTGATGACTTAGATGTGCAACACATGAAGTAGAGTATATCTTCAATCAATGAAGACATGCATTCTAAGTGTGAATACATTAATGTGGAATTTGACTTCGGAGCGCCACGATAATTGTGCGCCGTGTCTGGGTCTAATACTTCCTATACGGTGGGTAACGCCACCACCAAATATTCTGTTTGAAGTGTTTCACTCATGGCGTTACATTTGCTATGTCTTCACATTTGGTTTGGCTTCAATCTCAACATATCTTCATGATTATCTTCACTATGTTGATTATATATATATATATACTAGTGTTCTGTCCTCTACAGCATTCACTTATAGCTATGTCTTCTTGTTGAATCTTTTGAACTAAGTGAATGTGATCGGACCCTAACCTCTCTATGCTTTCTATCTCAAACTCTATCTCTCCAAATCATATGCATTCTATTGAAACTGTCGAATGTCTTCTCTGCGTCCTTGTCAGCAGAAGATACAGAGACAACCATTAAGTCTGTTTTCAATGCTCATTCCTCCACCTGAAACCCAGAGAAGTGGGAACGACCACCCGACAATCCAGGCGTGCGTGGGACGTGGAACAAACCCCAATATGCTGCATGATGGCCACGTGTTCCTCAGATGCGAATCGCCAGGGGCACCTGTGTAATAACGTAGTGCCGCCCCTGTACCTATAAATACACACCTCACAGTAGTCATTATCTCTTCTTCCACTCTCGCACGAACCCTAGCGCCACCGCTAGCCCTCGACGACGCCGGCGACGAAGCGCTTCACTGTCGCAACCTCTCCGACGCCGTCTTCACGCTGACCGCGGACATCACCTTCTCCGCCGTCGTCGTAGGTGTCCTCCGTCGCCAAGTTAGGGCACGAACGATCGAACTGCTCGGCCTCCTCTTCCACTCCGTCTAGCAGTTCTTCGCGTGGTAAATAAAACCTCCTTTTTACGGCCTCTTTGATGCTATAGCTTTATCACTTTCTACCACAAGCAGTTTCTGTTCACACAAGTTGGATCTCTTTCATACTGCATCTCATATCATGCCTAGTATATTCACTTATGCATCACAAAGTAGTTAGATTCCTCACTTGTAATAATCCATGGATTCGTACAAATCTAGAACCAACTCCTTATCTATGAGTGAATGTCTACGCACAATGAGGTCAATGTCTTCTAAACTGATTTATCTTCAAAATCTTCTGAGAATGCATATGACCTCTTCCCCTTCCCTCGCACCTTAATGCTGTCATAGGTACATGTCCGTGGGAGAATCCCTTGGTTCTCATAGTCTGCATTCATTTGCAGAATTCTTACAGCATCACATAAATTCTCCTGAAGCTAGTTCCTGTTTGTCCAGCAAGCGAAAACCTTTGAAGCCTCTGAACGTATTGAAGCCTTTCAGATTAAGGTTCATGGCTTCAGAAAAATCAACAAGGAAGGGTGGCAGAAAGCGTCAAGGAGAAACATCAAGAGATTTGCCCGATGACCTCTCAGAGCTGTACAAGACAGATCCTGAAGAGGATTACAATCAGCGCAAGACGCGAATCCAATGGATTCGACGCTATTGGGCAGAACAGTGGTTCAAATACAGATTTGTGACCAAGGAATATGCTGAAAAGAATGCCATCAAGCGACCATGGGGAGACATCCTCTACAAAAATCTTCACCCCAGGACCAGAGATGAAGCCATTGAACAAGGCTTCTATCCCTGCATGGTCCGTGGACCACAGCCTGCGGATGCTGACCCATCGTCCCTGCAATGGTGTCGTGACGACATTCTGTTCAAGCGCAACTTCCAGTTTGCCCAGAACTCAGCAAAGTAGAACAAGAAGACATTGGGACTGGACTTCAACCCTGGTCCTTCTACTCCAAGGGCTGACAGCACACGTGATGCAGAACCCAATGTCGTCAGTCCTTTCTACAACCTTGAAGGTCTCATCACCCATATCTTGGTTCAAGGGACAGCCGTGGATGAGCCTGCAGATGACGCTGAATCAGATGAAGCGCCTGCAGCGCCGAAGCCAAAGAAGCAGCCTAAAGCTTCAAAGCCTGCCTCTGCTCCAAAAATCTCATGGGCGAAGCCACTGGCAACTGCACCTCCTAAAGACAGTGTGCAGTCTGAAGATTTGTCACGCATCTCCAAGCCCTAGAAGGTCAAGATGCCTCTGCCACACACCGTCCAAGAGCTAACAGCTGCTGCCATTCTGCGCAATGATGCCATTGATCTGTCAAGTGATGAAGATCTTGCAGATGACGCTCTTGAGAAACTCATCAAGAGCAAAGAAGAAGCAGAAATCTTCAATGATCTACCTCTCTTTGATGTAACAATCATCCACAACTTCATTGATGAGTGGTTTGACACGCCAAACATCAGCTTCGAAGATCTGCAACTTCCCATTGGCCTCAGTGTCGCCTTCCATGGCGCCATTGCTTCAGAGCTAGCCCTCGCTCAGCGCATCGTTGAACTGAAGCAAAAGATTGATTATGAAAAGGCTCAGTTCAAGAAGCATATGGCCAAGCTCAGCGTGCAAGAGGTGAAGAACTTCAAGATTATGCTGCACGAGCTCAAGGAAGCCTTTCTCAAGAAATGTGCAGAAGCTCAGGGTTCTCGTGAGCGCATGCAGGTTCTGGCTGACAGATGTGTGCAAGCCTACAATGAGGCTGAGAAGTGCAAGGCCCTTGGGCGTCCTGGCATCGACCCCCGGATGGCTGCAAAGAAGAAGAAGAAGCCCACTACGGCTGAACCCGACGCACCAAGGCATGAAGTAGATTCAATTGTCTTCCCAACTAGCATGACTGGTTAGAAGCCAAAGGCCCGGTCAACCGCTTCAGAGCTGAAGAAGACGAGGACTGGTGAGGTTGAAGCCAGGAAGAGGAAACATCCTGAAGCCTCTGCTACTGCCCCCTCCAAGAAGAAGAGGAAGACCAGAAAAGAACGGGCTGCTCCCATAGAGCCCTTGATTGTTGAACTCATTTCCATGGTTCGTCCTGACGCTGAACGCCAACTGACAATCCATGAGCCTGCTTTCACAGAGGCTCATGAAGCTAAAGACTTTCCAGCAGCTAATCCCATCGCTGCTGACGACATTGGTCACCATGACCATGTAGAAGATGGTACAGTCCTTCCTCAGCCCGAGCACAGTGAACTCATCAACATTGGTCGTCCTCTGATGCCAATTGCTCAGGATGCTTCATGGGCTGATCGCCCACAAGAGGAAGAAGACTTTGAGGCCCAGCCAACTCCAACTACACAGGCATCGCCTGTGTTGCGCAGGCTTCGCAAAGGACCAAGGCCTCCAGTCTCTACGTCTGAAGCTGAAGTTGCTAAAGGCATTCCGTCTGCATCAGCCGATGAAGAAGAAGTCCCACAAGCTGCTACTCCCATGTCCCACCAAGAAGCGGTTCTCGAGGAGAACATGATTGTGACCGACCCTACAGCTCATCAAGTGGAGGTTGAAAATCTTGAGGCTGCCACCACCAACACCAATGAAGCCACTGACGTTGTTATGGCTGAAGCTAATGTGGAGCCCTCACCAACAAAAGCACCAGAAGCCAGCGAATCCACTGATCCCACTGCTTCTGTTCATGCGCCTGCTGCCGGTCCTCAGTTCGACTATCATGTTGAGCACAGGCCTCAGGTACAGAAGCCAATCCCAAGATTGCCCAGGTTCCCAGGTCCTGCATCAGCACCTGGATCCTTCAATATCAATGGCTTCAGAGTAGACAACACATTCTTCAATAGCTCCAGGAACCCCTACTCAAGGGAAAGAATATCATCTGATCGGTTCTGGAGCTATCCGCAGCGAAGCTATTACTCCTGCATTCTATACAATCAAGGTCGCATCTTCCCCCACAAGCGTCTTGACATTGAAGCAATAGCTGGTCTGCCCTGTCTGGAAGAAGCTCTAGATTGCTTCAAAGAGGTTGGATTGCTGCCGTTCGTCACTGACCAAGAGCATTGGAATGAAGAGTTGCTGCTCCAATTCTATGCCACACTTCACATCCGCGGGTATAAGAGAGATCTGAAGACTTGGGTCCTGGAGTGGATGACAGGAAACGTTCATCACGAAGCCAAAGCCTTTGACATCATTGATCTCACTGGTCTACCCACTCACGACAATCTCTACGAATCTGGCTGTCAACTTCACAGTGAAGCTGTGGAGAGCATCTTTCAAAAGCCTGAACCGAACATGAGTCAGATGCTCAGTATGATGAAGCCATTACCCCAAGATGCTGCATATCCCAAAGAGTTCTTTGTTGAAGACCTAGAGTATCTGCCAAGAATTATTTATCACATCATAAGGCGAACTCTCTGGCCCATCAAAGGGCACTCTCCACATGCCAAGCTGGAAGGTGCAATGAAGACTTTGGTCTTCTATATTCTTCATGGAAAATGCTTCAATGCACAGGACTTCTTCATTCGCCAACTTGTTGCATCAGGCTCTGATCTATTTGGCTTGAAGTTCTACGCCCCATGGGTAATGCGGCTGATCAAACTTCACTCCGCTATCTCATATCAGCCATCTGCTCGCAATCATCGGATTTTTCTGCCTGATGTGGATATGTCTATTGAAGCCATCTATCCTGAGCCTGCCAAGGAACCTCTAAGTCTTCAGAATGCAGAGCATCAAAGTTTTTCTTAGAACATTGAAGGAGTTGAAGTAGTCACTCGGGTGTATCCTTTGGCTGGCACGACACATCCACCGCATCCTGCTCTCACTGAAGCCACTGACAGTACAACTGCCCCTCGACCCAAGAAGCGCACTCGTGTTCTCAATGACCGAGAGCTTCTTGTGGCTCTTCATCAGAAACAGGATAGGCATCATGACTGGCTGAAGCGTCAAATGCAAAGCCTCTTGGTGGATGTTAATCGCATTCGCAATCTTGCCACCAAGAATGCCTTTGTTGCTCATGAAACCTCTCGACGCACATGGAAAGGGCTGACGCTGATGTGTTCTGAAGATGATCTTCAAGAGGATGGCTTCTCTGAGCGCTTCAAGTTTGACTCCACACCTCCTCGAAGGGCAGTGCTGCGACGAACTCCATCTCTTCAAGACTCTGAGTTCTCTTCCTCTGCTGCCACTGTAAATGCTAGAGTGATCGAGGATGACGATGATGCTACTTCACCACCACCTCCTTCAGCACGCTTCGACACTGCTCCAAGCTCCTCTGCACCGCCGAACACCACCGACGACCCTGCTGCTTCACCTACTCTTCATGGGAACGAGTAGAGACTCTATGTCTTCAAACCTTTTTGGTCCTTACTGACAAAAGGGGGAGAAGCATATGAGTTTAATAGTCTTCAAGCGGGTCCATATGGGCGAGTGCTTTATATTTTGCTTCGTGTTTACAACTCTCGTTTTGATACATTTGGTTCTTTGAGTTGTAACACTTAAACTCGATGGTCGTCTGCTACTTATTTGCCATTTTGTGATGCGATGATAAATTCCGCATGTGCGACGATAAATTCCGCACTTAGATCATTTTGTAGACGTCCATTTTCCATTATGCATGTCATTATCTTCACATACCTTCACATGCATAGTGGATTGTCATCATAAGTTGAAGAGGATCTCCACAAGCACAACCTGCCATGTGCATTTGCATTCCAAAAGCAAACTACTTATATGCACATCTTCAGGGGGAGCCCTTGCAACTTATGAAGACAATTCCTTATCCTTTACAATTTCACATATTATATTCCCCGTTGAAAACTTCAACTAGTTTGTCATCAATCACCAAAAAGGGGGAGATTGTAAGTGCATCTAGTGCCACCCCTAGTTGGTTTTGGAGTATTGACGACAAACCTAGTTGAGGGACTAATGTGTTTGTGAGAATTGCAGGATAACACAGGTAGAAGTCCCCCATTGATTCGGTTTTCCTACCAGAGATGACCCCTAAAAATGTATGAAGACATTGAAGTCAAAGGTGGTATATGAAGACATTCACATTGAAGACTATGACAAGAGAAGACATCGCATGAAGCCTATGGAGCTCGAAGACTTAAATCTTTCATAGTTCTTTTTCTTCTTTGTTGAGTCATAGGAACCACCGTACTGTTAAGTTGGGTCCAAGAGAACCAGTCAGAATGACTGAAGTGATGCCTAACCAAAACCTATGTCTTCGAGTGAAGACTATGAGAGCGAATCTTGTCCAGAGTCGGACAAGTCAGCTTTGCTTGTAGCCCAAGTAAAGTTGCCCTGTGAGTTTGAAATCTGACCGTTGGAACACGTGTCAGTTCCTTAGTGACCCAGGGTCATTTCGGACAAATCAGGTCGGGTTGCCCAGTGGCTATAAATAGCCCACCCCCTACAACCAAAAATGGTTGGCTGCTCAGAGTTAGTATACGGCTTTTGTCGTCTGAGAGCAACCCACCTCGAAGCCTTTGAGAGAGAATTCCTTGCGAGGATAAAGCCCTAACCACCCAGAGCCAAAGAGAATTAGGCATCACTTAAGTCTTCTTGTCTGTGTGATCTGAAGACTTATTACACTTGAGGACTGTGAATCCTACAGCCGGTTAGGCGTCGCGTTCTGAGCATCCAAGAGACATTGTGGATTGCCGGTGAACGAAGTCTGTGAAGGTTTGGGAGTCTACCTTGAAGACTTACCAGAGTGATTGGGCGAGGTCTGTGTGACCTTAGCTCAAGGGGAATACGGTGAGGACTGGGTGTCCTGAGCTGCGTGTTCAGGACTGGGTGTCCGGGACTGTGTGTCCTCAGGTTTAAATACCTAGTCGCCCTAACCAGACGTACAGTTGTCACAGCAACTGGAACTGGTCCAACACATCATTGTCTTCAACGAGTCACTGGTTTCATCCTTCCCTTCTCTTTACGTACTGTTACTCCTTGTGAAGTCATTGTATGATTGCACTATCTTTTATCTTCACTGAGTGACTGCGTGTTCTATTTGGCTTCATAATATCTTCCTACCTGATCCTTACTACATTGCTGCTATTAGTCATTGTGCTTTCACTCTATTGAATACTTGACTATGGCTTGCCTAGTGTAGTCTACCTTCCGCTGCAGGGTAATAGGTTTATTTCTATCATTTGTCTTCATAACTTCCACGTTTTGAAGACTTTCATAAAAATCGCCTATTCACCCCCCTCTAGTCGATATAACGCACTTTCAGATGTATGTTGTCATCCCTCTAGTGGTGTCATGTGAACGTCGACTACATGACACTTCACCATTGTTTGGGCCTAGAGGGAGGCATTGGGAAGTAATAAGTAGATGATGGGTTTCTAGAGTGACAGAAGTTTAAACCCTAGTTTATGCGTTGCTTCGTAAGGGGCTGATTTGGATCCATATGTTTCATGCTATGGTTAGGTTTACCTTAATACTTCTGTTGTAGTTGCGGATGCTTGCAATGGGGGTTAATCATAAGTGGGATGTTTGTCCAAGTAAGGACAGCACCCAAGCACCGGTCCACCCACATATCAAATTATCAAAGTACCGAACGTGAATCATATGAACATGATGAAAACTAACTTGACGATAATTCCCATGTGTCCTCGAGAGAGCTTTACTTCATATAAGAGTTTGTCCAGGCTTGTCCTTTGCTACAAAAAGGATTGGGCTATCTTGCTGCACCTTATTTACTTTTATTACTTTCTACCCGTTACAAATTACCTTATCACAAAACTATCTGTTACCGATAATTTCAGTGCTTGCACATACTACCTTGCTGAAAACTGCTTATCATTTCCTTATGCTCCTCGTTGGGTTCGACACTCTTACTTATCGAAAAGGCTACGATAGATCCCCTACACTTGTGGGTCATCACCGTCATACCAAAAAAGCAATGCCAAATCCATAAATCCTCGGATGCTACGGCCTCTAGAACAATTGTTGCATCAGGATACTTGCCACAATACATTCCTTACCATGCCTTGGGGCAATTTTTCCAAGTCCAATGCATACAATCAATGCTACCTAGCATGCCGGGCCAACCTCTCCTCTCATTGGATGCCATCAATTTCTTTGTGTCATCTTCGTTGGGTGCCCGAAAATACCCAGGACCAAAGACACGGGTAATCACTTTTGCAAATCTACGCACAGACTCAATTGTAGTATCTTCACCAATGCGAAGGTACTCATCGTCATATTCAGCCGGGACGTTATATGCAATCACCCGCACAGCTGCGGAGATTTTTTGATATGCACTAAATCCCTTTAAGCCTACAACATTTCTTCTTTGAGTGAAATACCGGCAATTTGCCTCGCAAGCTTGAACAATTTTCACAAAGAGGGATCGGCGCATTCGATACCTTCTCCGGAAGAGGTGCGGTCAATATGTAGGATTCTCCGCGAAGTAGTCTTGCATCAACATCTCATTCCCAAGATGATGATTTCGAGGAATGCAAAGACGCCCGACGGTCGATCCTCGCCTCCTCTTCCGGTTCTCATCTTCGTGCTCCTTCACGGCAAGTGCCATGACTAATGTATGTTGCCAAAAGTTCGCAAGCATGGTCTCAACATCCGAGTCGTCCAATCAGACGAATCGAAGAGCAATAACTTCTCGCACGGGCTCAACTCCATCTACATGCGTACCGACGCGTCAATCAACTATACAGCTCGCAAAATTCACAAAAAACAGACTAACCGGTGGCGGGTGATCCCGGGCGGCGACGAGGGGGCGGGCTCGACGGTGGCCGATCCCCGGCAGCGGCAGCGAGGAGGGGCGGCTCCTCTCGCCGGATTCGAGGGGCCAGTGCAGCGGCTTGGCGAGGAAGGGTGTGGGGCGGCCCCGTGGCGCGATTCCGTCCGCAGATGTGGCCGGAATCGCCGGCGGCGGACGCGCGGAAGAAAGGGCGGTCGGCGGCAGAAGGAGAGAGGGAAAGGCGCGCGGGCTGAAATGTCCCTCCCGCCAACTGCTTCTCTGTGATGCAGGACACCGTAGCCGCGAGGGGGAAACCCGCGTTTTCCCGGGTTGAGGTCGGGATTTTGCCGTGCCCCTCAAAAAAATTTGCAGGCCGGGGCGGGATGCGGGGTCTGATCGGACAGGTTTTTCGCCCCTACCCGCATTTTGGCGGTTATTATGCGTGTCGGGGGCGGATGCGGGGTCTGCTAGAGTGCTCTTATGAAATATATGTCAAAAAAACATTTCAAAATGTAAAAAAATCGAGAAAAAAAATACTGCGTGTACATCCGGACATTATATGTGTGTGCATAAAGTTTCGGTGAAAAAAGACATTTTTTGTGGCATGAACAACAAAAACAAAAAATGCCTTGTGAATAGTTGTAATCAGGCATAAAAAAATTGTCTTTTTTACAAAGCCACAAAGAATGTCCTTTTTCATCGAAACTTTGTGCATGCACATATAATGTCCGAATTTACACGTGGGATTTTTCCTCATAATTTTTTAACTTTTCAAAATGTATATTTTCACAATGGGTGCATATACATTTATGAGCCAAAGCCAATTTCCATAGTAATGTAGTCTTCAAGCTGAAAGTAACACATCATTTCAAGAATATAATATGATATCTTAGCTGTGCCAAAAGTATAGTTTAATGAAAAATATCATGGGCACGACAAAAATAAGCTACAAGGAGGATGGTCGAGAGAGAATGTTTCAACATTGAACATTTACATATAGACATATATAATGGCGTGCCTTACATGGAAACAAGACAGTATAGGCAATTTGAAATACATGAACATGTTGCAAGCATCTTGTGGAGGCTTGACATTATATTAATCTTAAAGGACGACTATAGTGCAGAAAATTATGAATGGGCGGTCAACACTTAAAGATAATTAATGGTGAAAAAATATTTGCAAAGACAAGAGATAAGAGGAAGATTAAAGTCAGAGAGTAATACCTAAGTTTATGTTTTATCAAGACGAACCAGTAAAAACAATGATAGCATATTCACTAAGAAATAATGCATTTAATCCACATATTTCTATTTCTTCTAAAACCCGGCCATGTTTTTTCCGAGAAAACATTGACAAAATATTGTTTTTTTGGAGCTCCCATAGCTCAGCCAACTTAGAATTTTTTTTTCCCGCTCAAACATAGATGGCCATTCAATGAAGATTTTTTTTTTCATATCTTATATGCTTTAGTGAAGCTCAGTCTACAGATTAGATAATTTCTTTGTGTGACTTAAAAATAGTTAGTTATTTTTCACTCGACTGAGAAATTACAGAGTTATTTTTTTATGGCATGTCGATTGTGGTGGGGAATTAAGGTCGGCAATGTGCGCAGATATGTACTATAAAAGAACACTAGAAACTGTTACAATATATGAAGTAAATCCAGACTTGCAAACGTGCAGGTCACTGATCTAGTTATCCAAACAATAACATAATTCATGCTCTGACTTGAACAATTGTCCTTGACAATAAAACAATGTAAAAAGTGGCACGCCACTGTGCATACTTTATTGTGAAACGCAAACACAGTAATTGTACTGTGTGATAATTTGATGACATAGATCTTATTTGAAGGAGGCATATGCCATATATATGTCAAGCCTTGATCTTGAATCTAAGCATGGTCCTGATTCTTCACTTCTCCAGCAACATCTGAATTTTTTTTAGTAAAATCAAAAGGTAATTAAGTAGAGTAATAAAAAAAAGCCATTTCATGTTACCTTCATCCTGCATGCTTGCTGCATCTGCAGAAGGAGCATTGATCTTCTTAGCCATTTCTTCTTCTACAAGAACATAAAGTGGTAAGAAATATCAATAGTTTTTTTTGGAAAATGAATTAGCTGCTCGTTACTCATGTAGTCATGTGGCAGTGTACATCGTTTGGTACACAATACATACCATTTTCCAAGTTGCTTGCAGCATATCCAACTTCATCGTTGTCGTTTTCTTCTTCTGCAAAAAATGGACATTTTTTTAGCGGAAGCATAAGTTAATAAAACCAATTGCCTGGTGCATCAACAAGAAGTATGCTGTTTACTTTCTTGTAACCTGGTCTCAGTTTACAATATTCCACAAGGGGTTCATGTTCAGCTGATTAATTTTATTATTAATTATCGGAGGGAAGTTGACCATTAGCAAAATTGGACTTTGTTGAGGTAAATTCTAGTCAGCATGGGGTTCCAACTTGAGCATGTTTTACCAAAAATTAAGACATATATCTGTTGAATCTGTACAGATTGGGCAAAAAACATATGGCATAATGTAGTTTGGTACAAACTGATTAAGCAACTGACACATGATGGTATCTTTTGCACTTTTGACACATGAACAAGATCGAACATGTCACCACTATCTTTAGAGATTGACCCATCATACACTTATGAGCAACTATTTTGTATATATTCCATCATCAGATAAAATTAGATCCTATGCTAAGAACTGGAATTGGGTGTGAGAATTAACAAGGGCCGATGATCACATCATAGGGTAAAACATCAATTTTCCCTTCTTTTCAAGAGTAATACTCGTAGATCTTATAAAAAATATGTATGGATAAAGTACCTCCTTTCATGGTGCTTGCAACATCCCCAGTCTCTTTAAGTTCTTTTCCTTTTGACGGAAACTTTTTAAGTTCTTCTATGCCAACAAATAAGAATCATCAGCCAAACTGTTTTTCTTCTTCTAAACACTAGTGTTATTCCTACAACAGGATACAATCCAATTTACATACCTTGTTCCAAATTGAGTGAATCACTAGCAGTGTCCTTTCCAACATACTCAGGGATTGCTGGACCAAAAGGCATACAGCATTGGAATACATATATATCAGGAACTAGCTACTTTACTAATTCCATTGTAAGACAAATAGTTTCACTTAATAGGTCATCAAAAGGTTAATCTCACCAGGGATTTTTGTGTAAGGCCTCATAGGTAATGATCCACATGAGCCGTCTTCCTACAAATATGATTAATTATGAAAACCATGTTACAAACTAGTTTGCTTCTGTAGTTTGTCTTTGAAAATACCAGAAACATTTTAATCGAGGGGTTAATGATAAAATAATCCATGTAAACAATGTGTTCTAACCTTCCTGATATTCAGAGGCTTCGGAAAAGCAGGTTCGTCCTTGTCACCAAGCCCAAAAGCCCTTGCCACTCCCTCTATTGATCGGTACATCTGATTATTGTATGTATCAAAATATGTCTGAAACAATCGCAAACAAAATTTCAGCCTAGAATATTATCTTGTGAGACATAATTAAATTATTCATCAAAATCATATAAGCAGCCAGTCGACACTTTTGTGCAGATCTATTGCAAACCCAGCAAGTCTCTTCAAAGGTATTGTTATACAAATAACATAGTCTGATTTATTTTTTCTGGAGAAGTACATATAGAAGAGGCAGTTTAAGTATCGCCAGTCCTAAGGAACAATTTGGTCTAACAAACAAGCTTCACGCAACAATACATTAACAAGAAGTTATTACAATACGTCTACGGAAAATTGAAGATTACTTTACCCTATTGGATCAGATCCAATATTGTTTAAACAGAAATAACAGAAGGTTGTAGGAAGGAGAAACCTTGTAAATAGTTCCTGTACCCCGTCTATACTCTGTAACAGTAAACCATGAAGGTAAATTTTTCTGTTCAATACAAGCCTTCCTTCCCATGATCAAGGTCTGGAGCTTATCAACGGAGGATTGGAGATCTGGGGTATCTAACAATGACCTTGTTAGTCTGCCTCCAATGGATCAGAATATATATAGCTGAGCGCTATGTGCGTATATTTATAGAAGATCATTGAATATATCAAAAGAAATATTGTCCAATGAAACCTGATTAATATTGCATTACTTTTTGCCTAGGAAATGTACGATAAGATCTATATCTCACGGATTAATTAATGCCATTAATGTGCTGGAATAAATGTCCTAGCTGGATAATAATCATTACTTTGTATAGTTCACATTGTATTCTAGATTACCCTGTTAATGTGGATACCTAGTAGTATACTCTTTAGGTAAGATGTAATCTGTTGCTTGGTTCTTTCCCTCGGAGATGAGGGTGCCCAAGATCAGGCGAGCCACTCCAACGCATTCGGGAGACCATAGCAAGCAGGACATACGTGTGTACATATCCAATCATTTGATGTAGTTCAAGGGTGGATCTAATGAGCGGCTCAAAATCGAACAAGATTGGTGGCGGTGGGGATGCAATTAATCAAACTTTTGCGGTGATTTGGTATGCCTCATAGTCGACCTAGGATGTTCCATGCTAGCCGTTAACACTACTCCTGCTTTGTGCACACCCCTCCACCGTCAATACAAGTTCATAACGGGCTTGACGTGCGCCTCAAGAAACCCGAGTCATCCTAATATTGTCACCACCAACACTAGTGTCGTCGAGCACTTGGGTGGCACGGTGGACCCCCAGGCAACATATATATATATATATATATATATATATATATATATATATATATATATATATATATATATATATATATATATATATATATATAAGGTGATAGCTATGCTAGCGATTCCAAGGAAGAGGGAGCGTGCATGTAACTACAAGAACTCTCATAAACATCATCACCTACATAATACACACGGTATGGCACAACGATTCTATTGGTAAAATGAAAAATTCCGTCCTCTTTTCGAGCAAGTTATGGCTTATGGTCCATGGAAATTATTAGTTGATTAAAATGTATTTTCTGAAGATAAAATAGGTAGGGTTGATAATGTTACTTGTGAATTTAGTAAGTTTGCATCCTTTTGATGGAGCGATTGTCAAAGATATCATAACAATTGTCAATTTTGTGTTCCTTCTTATTGTGCATCTGAATAATTGGTAAATGAACCTCAACATTTTAACCTAGGAAGCAAACCTATTTTGAGCACTTCCACGACTCTGAAAATAGCATTTATGTATGGTGTAGGTTTGGAAAGATAAATCAGCAACATTGCCGGAAATTCAATTTGGCTCCCGGGCCCAAAAATAATTTTTCAAATGTCAAAAAAACCAAGACACAAATTTTGAGCACATGCTCCCGGGCCCAAAAATATTTTTTCAAGTGTCAAGAAAATCAAGACAAAAAAATTATGTGATCTTAGTCACATCCAAATGCTACCTGCAAATTTTGAGGCAAAAAGGTTAAGCATTTTGGCCTGTGCAAAAAATAAATAAATTGAAGACCAAATGTCACGTCAATTTTGTTTTTTCACCGACGAAACATTGTTGCTCCGTTTCACATGAAGTATGTCAAGCATGCTTGCGACACTAACACCAACATCTACAAAAAAATCTGATTTTTTTACATTTTTTAATTTATTGTTCATCCAGGAGCATATGCTCCCGGGAGGCAAAACACCCCTCTCAAATCATTATAAATTTCGGGAGGGGCGTTAAAAAAATGTAAAAATTCTGATTTTTTTTTAGACGTTCGTGTTAGTGTCGCAAGCATGTTTGACAAATTTTGTGTGAAACGGTGCAACAGTGCTTCGTTGGTGAAAAAAATAAAATTGAGGTGACATTTGGTCTTCAAAATTATTATTTTTGCACAGGTCAAAACGCTTAACCTTTTTTTCTCAAAATTGGTATGTAGCATTTGGGTGTGACTACGATCACATAAAAAATTTGTCTTGATTTTTGACATTTGAAAAATTATTTTTGGGTCCGGGAGCATGTGCTCTCGGGTATAGCTGGCCAAACGGGCCGGGCAATCAAGCCAGCCCACAAGCACACCAACAAGGTCTGCCATGGGCCAGGCACGGCACAGGCTAAACGGGCCGTGCCCGGCACGCCTTGGGCAATGCCTGCCTCTAGAGGCTGGGCACGCGGGCCGGCTCGGCACGACCCGTTTTTAGCCCAATATGATCTAAATTACAGCCCAATATACCTAAAATATAGCCCAGTAGGCTGAAAAATATGCGGCCCAGCGTGCTAAACGTGCCACGGGCCGGCCTGTTTAGTAACCAGGCCTTGCCGGCGTGTGTACTGGAAAAAGAGAGGGGGAAAACGATGATCTTTTAGCCCAATAAGAAAGGAATCTACGATGATCTTTTTCCCCCTCTCTTCTGGAAATGGCTGGTATCAGACACGACACGCCTCCCGGAAAGAGCCGAGAAGGAAATTGTGGCGGCGCCGGAGGGAGATGCCAGCTGACCGTGGAGGCGGCGGCGTGGACCACGCGCCCATGGCATCGGCGGGCATCGTGGAAGCTCCCGGGGCGTGCGCGTCGGCTCCATAGGGCTTCCCCAGCCTCTCCAAGACCGGCATCCAGGTTACTACCCCCATTCCCCATTTCTTGGACGGAGGAGGTTCCTCCGGCCGGTCGACGCCGACGAGTATGCCATCGCCCGGCGCCGCGAGAACGGCGTGCTCGCGGTCGCTGCCGCCGGAGAAGAAGGCCTAGCCGGGGTCTCTCGTTGGCAATGTAGTACAATGAAGAGTAGGAAGTTCACCAACCGAATCAACCGGCGACAGATTTGGTATATATATACAATAGATAGTCACATATATACATACAGTTCGCTCATTTGACTTACAACGGCGAGAATCATCATTTTATTTACTCACTGCCTCTGTTGCAGCAGCATATATACTCGGTGGATTCTCATCCCATCCTGACATCCTCTCAGGTCTCCACTCTCTCGATCAGCTTGATGCCCGCCGCTTCCAAGATCTCCAGCGCTTCACAGCCGCAAACACACAGGTCAGAATCTCAGGATTAGTCATAACTCATAAGCATCACCAGAGTTGTTAATTTGCTTCTGCACTCACCAGGGATGTAGATCTCCGGCTCCAGAGGCCGGATCACCCCTTTCCTCTGGACCTTGTTCTGGAGCAAGAGCTGCAACAGAAGATGGGGACAAATTAACACATGTTTCTTTCTGATGCAGGTGTAAGGTGTGTGTGATGTGTGATGTGTTGTGATTGGGGTGCAGCAGTACCAGGGCTCCTATCGCTGCCGGTACCCCGACGGTGAGGGCCATGGCGGTGGTCGACCTGCCATTCTCGGTCTTTCCGAACTCCAGCAGCGTCGCTTGGTGCTTTTCGGTTGGTCGCCCGTCGGGGTACTCCACCTCGACTTCATGGTGGAGCAGTACCATATCCTGAATCGTGGGAGCAAAACAAAATTTTAGCTCGTCATGGTCCAAGTAAGCCAGTCTCTTTTAATTTATTCTGCAAGCCTGTTTATGATTGACATATGGTGTTGGAAAGCAATGTGAGATGTAGAAGTACAGGTTGGTCATTAAACTGTCAATCTACTACAATACTAATAAGTCTCTGCGCGTGAACTTTGGTGCTGCCAGATTCACAGTTGATTATGTCAAAAAATGATAAATAAAACTATTACTCTTGAGATCTTTGCCTCTTAAGTAACATTATGTGATTCTCTTCTCTGATAAGAAAACAGAGGTCACAGAGGCAGGAAAAAACAGAGTAGTGCTTCTGTTATATTGTTTGTACAAGAATAATTTCAATAGTTATATGCAATACATGAGACAGAACGACGATGAAAGATATTAAGTCTCACCTGCTCATTGTGGCCATAGGCCATTCTCTGTTCCATACGTTGGCAAATAACACTGAATGCACTTGAACAATCCTTAGGAATCTGTGTCTCCTCATGCAGCCCCAAGAACCTAGCAGGTGTAAGACCAGTTAAGTGATTCATCAGTTCTAACCGCGAATTTCAGAAGCAATGCTGATTGTTCCTAACATATTCTTAAATTATTTCTTGCAACCGTAGTCATTGCACATATATTAGATGTGCATGATTAAACTGGTACTTAAGCAGTCTGTAGAAGAGATGCAATTGGGACCCATAAAGCATAGGGATCAGAAACTAACTTGATGGTTTTGAGTATCTTGACAGCTAGTTCCTTTTCTTTGCAATGCCCAAGCATCATGAGTCTTGAAATCAGTTCATCGTCATGTCCTCCAGTTTCTTCACCATTTACCTTTGTGTTAGATGTGGATACATTGTTGACATTAAGGAGTTCGTTGAGAAAAATCCTATATGTTGGGCGATTAGTTTCTTGTAGCAGTGGATGATTTTCAGCATCAAAAAACCCAATTTTCGCCAGGATAGCCATGATCTCACTAAATCCTGTGCAAATGCAACAAAAATATTACACACTGCAAAGAGAACAACTCAGTGAAAAAAAAATATCAACACTTACCTTCATAACGAAGAGTGGACCTATATACGGTAGATGCTTCTTTGGAGATCCCATACAGGTCTCCATACATCAAGGAATTTCGATTTGGCAAGTGTTCCAGGGCAAAAGCGGGAAGCTCTGGTAGTCTGAGCCTCTTTGCTGACTCGTATAATTTACTACCTGTGGAAGTGGTAAGTAAATGATAACAAAGAACATATATAGTAGGTAATAATTAAATATGTACTCCCGAAAAACTAGACCCATTTCCTCGTATTTATATTGCAGGCATAATATATCATTGTTTAGCTGTTTCAACACCTTGTCACATTCCATGACATGAAAAGGGATTGCCAACTGTTTCATGTCCAGTGTAAAGTTAATGTATACACTAGAGAAAATTAGCTCCGCACCGTTGCAAAATCCAAAGGATGTACAAATTGGAAAATACCACCACATGTGAGGCTGCTAAGTGGGCTCTGAGGCCACATGTTAGTGACACAGCTATGTATTTTCTAAGTCAGGTGATCTTCACAGCAGCAGGGGTGCAATTGGCCCGATGGATTAAGTATAAGGTTAGCCTTTGGTTCAGTAAATTTGTGTGGGTAAACCAGTCTATTGAAATGTGCTCCCTTTCTCTGGGCAATTGAAGAGATACGAGACTAACTTACCATCCACATTGATGGTCTCTCCAAGAAATTTGTAGACAGCAGGATTTCTTCCTGCTCGGATGGCACCTGCTGGACTCCAACTAAGAACAAGACAAATACCAATCAGAATTGCTGGTAAAACTTGTTTCATGCAATATTGTGCCACAAGCTCCAGGCGTGGAGACCTTGTTACACTACTAGTCACTATAGTTGAATTTACCTGAACTTGTAGGCCAGTGGATTGTTTGCGGCAGCTGGAGATGGAAGTCCACCACAGAAAGATGTAAAAGCCTTTATTTTTCCATTCTGAGCATGTGCTTCATCAATCATTTTCATCGACAACATGTGATCTGTACAGGAAATATATTCACAACATGTTCTGTCATGCAAAGTTGCTCCATGATGAAAGAACCTTTTCTTCATCACATAATATGCAATGACCATTTTTAGAGCTGTCTACATATATATGCTGGCCGTTATATTTAGCAAGTACCTATGCCAGGATCAAGGCCCATTTCGCAGAGTATAGTTACACCTGCTCCTTGCGCAGCTTGCTCCAACTTTGACATGGAATCATCAACATAGCTTGCTGTGACCAAGTGCTTCTTGAGCTATCATAGAGAAATGTAACTCAATCAGCTGAAGCAATTCCTCAATTTCCATATAGCACCACCGGTGGTTTAAGCTTACCTCTATGCATACTCTTGCAATGGCAGCATGAAAACTAGCAGGCAGCAAGCTGACTACAACATCAACCTGTAAGAGGAACTCCAATCATTTATTAATCTGCAACAACTTATGCACTCTCTTGACAAGAATGAGTAGAAATCTCTATCCTGAACTGCAAACATTTAAGGTTTGTACATGAAAAGTTAACCTAGGAATGCCGACAGAGTTGGGTATATTTATTTGTGACAGAAGTCTGGCCTCTTATGCTCACTGTAAGACACTATGAAAAGTACTAGTAGGAGTATTTGTTCACTAGAGAAATTAAATATCAGAGTTAAAATACCTGTGAAACAAGATTCGAAAGACTTTCAGTATCTGAAACATCGAGCTGAGCTGCTGTTGCATTCTTTATTCCGTCAACTGTCTGAATGCAGAGAAACAAAAACATGAGATAAGTAACGGACTAATGGTTGAATTCTACAAATACATATTCGGTTTGGACAAAAATGACAGCATAATGAATTTTCCAAAGCTTATTAATATCGAAAAACATGATAAAATTAACACACATTTTTTGCAACTAAAGTTTGCATAAGAGCTAAGGAGCGCACTGTACTGTGAGATTCACCTCTTCTGCATCTTTTTGATACAGAGATGCCACGACAACATGTACTTGGTCGATGTTTTGGTAAGATGTTAGAAACTCAGCAGCTGGCCGACAAACTCTCCCAGCTCCAAGGATTAAAACCTTTGGTCCTACTTTATCCATGCTGTCATCAATTCCGCATTCGCTGACTCTTCCTATCTTTAGAGATATCTCGGCAGCATTAGGATCTCCACGGTGCGCATTAGCGATAGAAGTCAAGGAATCGATGATCTTGTCTAATGTAGTCGTATCATCTGCTCCTACCTGTAGAATGAAATGCACCATATGTTTCAGTACAACATCAAACAAGGTTGTCTTTAAAGGCATGAATTGGTGAGGGGTGCTAAAAGTTAAAATACATCTTTATATTTTATAATCCAACATGCATTGCATCGAGTACATATGTTAATTATTAAGGTAGGTTTATATGATGTATCAGACCTGTGAGTCCTGATACTTTTTTCTGCGGAAGAGTTCCTAACGTTATAAGAAAAAAGACAAATTTCAACATGTTGTTAAATATCTGCTGTATTCAAATGCCAGAATAGTGGGGTCAAAACGTAGTACATGCATATTAAGAAGGAAGCTAAGAATCAAAGGTATACTGTTCAAAAGAAATAAAATGCTCCCAGAAACAGAGCCCTTCAGTTTCTTCCTTCCTCGAATCACTAGAGGAGCTGCGGTAGCAAAAATACTTACAAAACTAGCACACCAAAGAGAATGCCCAAAAATCATTTAAAGGAACACAGCTCAAAAAGGAAAGGAAATGAAAGGAAGGGATCACAAACTGATTCATGGCAGTCCAAGCTTCCAGTTAGTTGAAGTGGGAGCTCGGAAGACTCTGGTTGGCACAGGAAGGGGGTAGAGACTGAACATTTATAACCCACTCAATGATTGAGTGCAAAATATCTAAAGGGCTATGTTTGCCCAGACGTACTGATCTCTTCTTCTTATTTTTGTCTTTTTATGAGGTGATGACCCGATAGGGATGGGCAAAGGCGGTCCAAGAGCTGTTAGATCCAACTTCTTTCCTTTGATGTTCTTGGACACCTTTCAATTATTTGTACTATTTGCTTCATTATGCTCAGTAATTGATCAAAATGGCCACCAAAGGTTACCATCCATCATGCCCCAAACATAAGTTACCATCCATCACTATCAGTTCCACACTTTTCCTAGATGCAAAAGAGAATCAGAAGTCTAATTCTGTGACAACTGACGAGATGTCTTTTGGTAGGCCATCTTAACCTCCTTGACTATAAGTCTTTTGATGTATGCTTGTAGAAAATAATTTCTCTAAAAAGACTAAATGTTAACTACCAAACTAGAGACAGCATGTTGTGTTTACTTCGTACTGAAAATAGTTCACATCAGTAAGAAATTTTATTGCTTACTTCAAGCTCCGAGTAGGACATATCATCGATGCTTTGTCCAACATCACATTTAACCAAGTGAAAAGAACCCCCAGCTGTCTCAATGATGTCCAAAGCTTCATTTATAAGGAACTTATCAAAGAGGTGGCCACAGAGAGATACCTGTTTCATTGATCGACAAATTGTTAGGAGGCAACTGAGAAGTCATTATAGAGCAGATCATATGCAAGTTCCAAAAGATTTAGTTAAAAAAAATGCACCACAATATTAGAGAATTATATTTCTAACCAGGGTGGTGTACTTCTTATCAGGCAATGAATTCGCTGGAGTTGGTGGCAATTCTCTGCATAAGAGCAAAACAAAATGTTTAAAATGACATTATAGGCAGTAAACATGCTCGGAGATGGTAAATATTTACAGTACCAGTCATCAGTCATGACCAGAAAACTGTGGTACTGTAAACATAACTAATGCTAACAAACAGCAAATAAAATAAAAAACACAATGTTCAAAAAATATTCTGAAACATGGTAGAAAGATAGACATATCACTTCAGACTGGAACTACATCCTGCCCACTGTCCAGTATGATTACCTATTTTCTTCCCTTTACAAAATATATCTGGGATCTCAAGGATTCAGGACATGAACAGAAATACATATCCTCTGAAACTATCACACAGAATTATGACAGTTATGATGAGAAATATTTGAAACTTACATCATAGTCTTTCTCATCCGAGGAATATACTCATACAGAGGAGTGAGTTTGCCAGCATATGCGATGCAAGCTCTTCTCAAGTGGGAAGGAAGCTCCAGCAGTCCCTTAGCTGAGGCCAAGCTGGTAACAAATCTAGATAATATGTCTCCAAAATGCTGGGAGGCCTGCAGAGTTTGAGTACAAGAGAATAGGAGTCATCTCATAGCAACAAATTGGAACTGCAACAAAAATAGTTTATTTTGTCTTATCATAAATTTCTCACCTCTCTGGAAAACTCTGTAGGCAGAATGTCAACAGCTAAGCAGATCACACCATCGCCTTCCATATCATCATGGTACAAATTAGTCGAAGTATCATACCTAGATTTGCATATCCAAGGTGATTTGTCAAAAAGTCACTGGCTAAGCAAAAACCACCAATTATGAAGAAGCAGAACCAAGTATCTGTGTGGTACTACTCCAGAGTATTTACCAGAGACGGTTCTATTTATTTATAATTAACAGACAATGTGCAGAAGATTACAAGCAATTTAAATTTATGCATCCGTAGTGAATATCCAAAATTCTTACCGGAAGAAAGGCCTCTCTATTGATGTACTTCTGTTCACAAATTCTATGGAACCTCCAATGTCACAAGTTATATCAGAAATGCCAACCAAAGGGCACCCATTCTTCATCAACTGTTGTAACTGGTCAATGCTCAATAGTCGTGGGAACCTCCTCTCCCAGTACATACAGTTAACTGTAGTAATGCATGGATACAAATTAGAATATAATGGCTAAACGCCTAGTATCTCTACTGCAACAGATAGAAGATTTTTTATGAAATCTCCATGATTTATAAGTGTAAACTATACACCCTGCAACCGGCACCTCATTACATTAGCAACTCTTATCAATGCCAGCATCAGTTTAGAACCAGCACTGTTCTGTGCTATGCACTTCAATGCATAGTATCTTTATATAACTAAGTAACATAGATGATGAAAATCCTATGGTCTAGACTTGTTTTAGAGATTGTGCCAAAAATACAGAAACGTAACAAAATTGAGCAATATAAAATGAAAGCAATGAGTTGTGGACCATACCAATGGCAGATGCATATGGAGCAATCCTTTCATGAAAAACAGGGCGATAGTGTTCTGGATGAGCATAATAGTCAGCCTACAGACAATGTCGATGAAAGATTTCTTGCAGTCAGGCTACTGAAAAGCGAAGAAATACTAATAAAACAGAAGAGATGGAAACTTTTATTTGGCTAACACCGTAGTTCAAAATTTACGAAGAGAAGCGAAAAAGATCAGTAGTGGATTGGTTAACAGGATTAGGAACGTGAGGGCATGATCAATGTACTGTAAACAGGCAAAACATTTGAACATCTCTTTGCAGCAAATTAGTTGAACGATGGAAATTGTATTATGAGAAAAGGGTATCATGTTATGACAGGATAAATATTTTATTTCAGTTAAGAGTAATGACCTATGCTGATGTTATTATACCTTAGCATTTCCTGTTAGAAACTAAAAACCAACATTTATTTGATAAACTTAAGAAATGTGCATTACTTTGTCAAAACATCTGCTGGGATCCTTGGGTGCGACCATGTCTTTAGATGTGACAACACATCCATATAGTTGGAATGCTCTCCTGGTTGACTGATGATGTGGAGGCAGACTCTTTCCCTGTATAATTTCAGGAATAGAGCAAACTGAGATATATTAAGCTAGACTTGCAAAAATAATAATCAAATACTGACCCATAACCACTCAATCAGTAACCAAATTTGCTAGCATAGATAACGATCCACAGGTGGCAGAGATTTCGTTCATGTCAATGGGGACAAAACCAAACTCACAAAACTAACGTTGTTTTTATATACTTATAGATGTGAAATTTCTGGCACAAAAGGAGTAATACCGCAGAGAGCTCGGGGAGTTTGTCAGCATCAACGAAGGTATGTGGCAATAGCTTGAATATCTCTTGTGCGCCCTGCGAAACTGTGACACATGAAGTTATAAATGTGAGTAAGTGTGCTGCAACCAGTAACCTGAATGTGAAGGCAACGAAAGTGAACACTGGGATTACCATTTCCGGATCCGGTGAATGCAAATACAATCGGACAAATTCCAGATGGAAGTCCATATGTTGCTATCTCTTCACCAATGGCGATGACTGCAGCCTTGGCTGCAGCGAGGGAAGGATACATGTGGGATTGCCCCAGAGACAGAAACGGAGTCGAGTACCCAAGGCTCAGATATCCTGAAATTGCAAGGGAAATACTTTAGGACAATGCATAACTAACAGTTGCTTACGACAGAACAAGTTGCCCTTCATGATAAGTCGAGATAGCAAATTGGAGCATCGCAGGCATAACAATATCAGGTCAGGGCATGAACTGAGAAATAAAACAGTGTTCTTACTCTGCCCGAGACCGTGTAAGAAGTCTATCAGTCCAGCTCTGCCAGCAAATTTCCCAAATGCCAGCATCCTTTTCCCATCGTCGTCGACAATTAGCTCATAATCAAACAAGGACACTCTTTCCTCCATGATCTGAAAAATATGAACCAGCAATTTAGCGCACCATTTCCTCCTCAGAAATGCGTATGCGCTATATGATAACTACCTTATCTAACAGCGGCATATTTTCTTTCTGGGCCTTGTGGGTGTGCGAGAAGAATGCATATGCTCTATCCGGAAGAATCATCTCTAACTGCACAATTAAACACATCTCAGACCGTTTCCACAACTGTAATACCGTCACAAACTGTAAATCAAAGTCAATTGGAGCATCTAACTTAATTGGTTACAATGTTACCTTTGGTTGCTTGATGCCTACGATGAGGCCACACTCTGACAGATCTTCTGAGATCTCGCACCCAGCATCCTCGTACTGAGCATCGTGGTGGATCCTCTTGGTGCTTGGCTGCACGATGATCCGGTTCACGCCGGATTCGCGCTTGCCTCCTCCGAGCACAAGACGAGCGCAGTGGGAAGGAGTTAACGGCGCCCTCCTCTCCCACATATTGACGGTCTCGGCGAGAATGCCGATGACTCCATTTCCCAGCAAGGT
This sequence comes from Triticum aestivum, assembly GCF_018294505.1. Taxonomy (NCBI): domain Eukaryota; kingdom Viridiplantae; phylum Streptophyta; class Magnoliopsida; order Poales; family Poaceae; genus Triticum; species Triticum aestivum. Next base: position 580,755,455 of record NC_057809.1, on the reverse strand, counting down.
GTCATTTCTCTGAGTGAAAATGAACGAACATTCCATTGGTGTCAGAGAGTTAATTATTATCACAAAATCACCCGATTTAATAGCAACAGCCGAAGGGATTGTGCCACGCACTTCAGTTGTCTCGGACCCCATTGTGGATGAGCGCAATTAAGTAGGCGTGACGATCATGAACCTGTTGGGGTCTGCTCCAGAAACTGAAAAGAGTGCCTCACATTCGGATTCAGGTTATCAGAGTTTTTGTTACAGTTAGATTTCCTGCCACAAGAATACAGTTAGCAACAAACACCACACTGCATACTACTACACCTGGTAGTGGTTAATCAAGAATATGTGTTATTCGTATGCTGTTCATTTTTCAAACGTGTGTAAAATAGTCATGTTCACTTGAGAAATAAATAGTATATCTGTTTATTTTCAAGAAAAGGAACATGACAAGTGATACGGAGTTACTAGCCACTTGAAATGCGCTTTTCTATTCATGAGAAATGAAAAATGAAAATGTGCGTCCAACACTATTTTTTGCTTGCTAGAGGTAACTGTCAGATACTATACTAAGATAGACAACTAGCTAGTAAAATTGGGGTAAAAAAAACAAGCTAGAGTAGTAAATTTGTGCTATCCAGCCGAAAGTTACTATCTCGTAAGCAAAGCAGAACATCACACGGCCATGTGTAATGTCCAATCAAACAATCGAAGGTCCAAAGCTGGATCATAGGTGACACAACCCCCCCCCCCCCCCCCCCCCCCCCAAAAAAAAGTGCCGGTCTTTTTTGGCAACATGATTGAAGTGCTTGGCCAGACGGCAGCCTGTCCATCGTTTTCAAGCGATCCATCCACCGGGCCACGGCACCGCGGCGACACGCACGCAGACAGTGCCAGCCACGCGGCCACGCAGCTCGTGAGCTACATCAGCGGCCTCACGCTTGTCCCGGCGTCCGTCCGTCCGTCCGTCCGCCTTTCTTGCGTGCTTCTCCTAACCGCCTAACCCGGCGTGTGACTCGTGAGCAGGCAGGCTCCGGCGGTGCCACGCCGCCCACACCGCGAGCAAATGCACATGGAAAGCTGCTGCCTCTGCCCCCCTGGCCGCCGGTTGACTGGCACCAGCGCAGCGGCAGCGGCAGCGAAAGCCTGTCTGGTCGGAACCCCACGGCCAGAGCCGTAAACGTCGCCGCCGCCGCCGGACCCCCATGGTCACCCACGAACCCGAAACTAAGCCCGAGCGACGAGCGACCAAAAATCCGAGGAAAAAAAACATGGTTGGGCAGGATGGTCGTACCTCGGAATCTTGGATAGCGGCGAGAACGGAAGGCGCTGAGGTTGGACACGGGGAGGCTGGGATGAATCAATGGCGCGTGCGCAGCGCAGGTGAAGCTCCGGTGAGATGGGGAGGAGGGGAGGCTGCTGGACCGGGAGTATATATCGATGGAGAGCCGGCTAGCTAGGTGGCCGGCGGAGTAGCAGCGCAATTTGGGCACGAGTATCGTACGTAGGAGATTTGGACACGAATGGATGGGTTCGATCACGAGGATGGATGGCGACGGCAACGGCCAGTTGGGACAGGAGGTGGGTTGAGTTCGGTTGGAGACGAACGAGGAGGGCAAAGGTGCGGGAGCCGGAAACAATGCACTAGTACACGCTGCGGCTGCAGAAACATTGCATATAAGGGCATGTACAATGGTTCTATCTTAAGAGTGCTATGTAGGATAAATGATGAGGTGGATGAGAGAGAAATCATAAGAGAAGACTTGTCTTATCTTATTTAAGAGAAGACAAGAGATGATCTCTTAGCATAATTTGTCTCACCATATTTTTTAGGAACAACTAATTATTAAAAATAAGACTAAGAGATGATCTATTATAGACATGTTTTTTTGTCATCTCTAATTTACATGTAAAATTTAAGATAAGACTATCTTATCAACCATTATACATGCCCTAAGGATTGTCTGAAGTCAAACTTCGTAAAGTTTGACCATATTTATATAAAAAAATATTAACATTTATAATGCTAAATTTATACAATATGAAAGGTAAAGTCATGACGCATCTAATGTTGTTGATTTCACATTTTAAATATTTGTCTTTTTTTATAAATTTGGTCAAAGTTTACGAGGTTTGACTTCAGACAAATCTTATATGCGAACTAAAAAGAACCGGATGGGAGTATTTGTGAGGAGATCCCTTATGTATATTCTGATGCCCTGAGGCCTGGGGATACTCTTGAAGAAGTCTTCTGAATTAGTAGATCTTCTCCGCGCGAAAATGTCTAATGTGCATGTGCATGCATGCGTCAGGAAGAATAGATGGCTCACGTGCAAGTCCTAGACATAACATGCAAGAAAGAAAAAGGAAAATTAAAAAAATTGTACAGATCTTAATGTAAGATCACACGGATATAGCATTGTTTTCCGATTCTCGTATGCCATGACGCTTTTATTCCTGCGTGTGTGTGTGTTTTTAGAGTCTAGTCATGCATGCTTTACATATAGAAAGCAAATATTCACTTTACTCCTGCGCGGTTTTCAGTTGTAATAGTATTTCACTTTGGGTGTGGCTAGGTCTCAATGGACTGAGATTTAACGAAGTCTCGATTAAGTGACATAACATGGGAGAAGAAAAAAACTGAATAAAAAACTCTGCACGGATCTTAATGTAAAATCTCTCGGATATACCATCGACTGAGACTTAATGAAGTCTTAGTCAACTACTTCTTCCGTTCCGAAATACTTGTCGTAAGTATGGATATATTTAGATGTATTTTAATTTTAGATGTATTTATTTCTGCGACGAGTAATTTGAAATAAAGGAAGAATGTTTCACTTTACGGAATCTTAAGAATAAAATGAGTAGTAAAAGGCCCCGACTCGGGCGAGACGGGCACGCGTCGTCGCTGGCCGTCATTCTTCTTAAAGGAGCCGAGTGGAGTAAGCTCGCGGCCTTCCGACGTGGGCGAGCCCGGCGAGTCAACTTCAGAGAGATACAGCTTCGTATCTATCCGGCCCGGCCGAGCTTTTTTCTTGGACTGTTGCGCATCACATGGCTCGGACAAGACGAACGAATCCGACGAGGACGGTAGGTTTCTGTCAAAATTGACAAATTTGACCCATGGACATAATTAAATCACAAAATGAACTATCCGTGAAACTATTTCATACGGCTAATCTTTTTATGTGGCGCCCGACACGAAGGCGTCATACTACACTGTGCAACACCTCACAGATAGGTGCTACACGCCTGGCCAGTATCGCACCCGTGTGATCCGAAAATTACTAAGTCAGTGTGCAGCGCCTTAGAGCTAAGCGTCATACTATATAGTGTAACGTCTAGCTTCTAGGTGTTGTATTAGTGATTGCTTCATTTTGTAGTGCAACCACTAATGCAGCGTCTGAGAGCTAGGCGCCACACTATACAGTGTTACAGTGTGACGCCTAGCTCTTAGGCTCTGCACATTGACTTGGCAATTTTTAGGCAGTCTGGGGTGCAACGCTGGCTAGGCGTGTAGCGCCTGTCAGTCAGCCATTGCACAGTGTAGTGTGACGCCTTCATGTCGGACGCCACTCAAAAAGGTCAGCTCAATGAAATTTTTTTAGAAGCAGTTTATTTTGTGAAATGATTTCATCCACAGGTCAAAATTATCAAATTTGCCTAGGTTTTTCCACTAGTAAAAAAAGCCTTTAGTCGCGGTTCTGGAACCGGAACTAAAGGGTCGGTACTAAAGCCTTCCTCTTTAGTTCCGGTTCTAACTGAAACCGGGACTAAAGGTTTGAATTTTAAAATTTTAAATTATTTTAACCTCTAATCTCTAATCACCCCTCATCACTGCTCAATTTAACCTTTAATCTCTAATCACCCCTCATCATTCCAAATCATCTAACTTTCCGAACGGTCACCATTCCTCTCACTACTCTAGCCTGAGCACGCTTAACTTCCGAGTTCTATTCTCCCTTGTTTCCAAGTCTGCACTTATTGTTTTCCTGACGATAGTAAGATGTCAATCCTATTAACCCTCAGGAATTTAGCTTGAGCATGAAGTCACACATTTCACTGTTTGAGTTTGAAACTATTGTTCTAAAAATTGATAATTATTTAGTAACACTAATATTTCTTGAATAAGTAGTTTGACCACAGTTTGACTATAGTTGACCAAAATTTAAAAAAACTGAAATAATTATTTAGTAACACTAATATTCTTGAATAATTATTTAGTAACACTAATACTTCTTGAATAAGTAGTTTGACCATAGTTTGACCAGATTTAACAAAAATTCAAAAAAAAAACTGAAATTTGAGCATAATTTTTTTTCCTTTTAGAATTTGAGGATTCTAAAAATTTGCAAACAGGCCATAGGCGGTCTCCATCGGATGCGGATTTTTGTTCCGAACATTTTGATATATTATACGTTTTTTTCCGACATCGTATGCAAAAGTTATAGCCGTTTTACATTTTCCCTACATTTTTTGCAAAACATGTCCAAATTTAAGTTTTTAAATTTTCCTAACTAATAGATGTAGTAATATAACTACCTCTCGAAGGATTTTATTTTTTGAATTTTTTATCATTTTTTTTTGATTTTTTCAAAACAAAAAAGGCGATCCACAGGAGTGGGGCGGGGGGGGGGGGGTAGGGTTTGAAAATGGGACCTTTAATCCCGGTTTGAGACACAAACCGGGACTAAAGGGCATCGCACCCTTTAGTCCCGGTTCGTGTCTCAACCGGGACTAAAGGGCATCGCACCCTTTAGTCTTGGTTCGTATCTCAAACCGGGACTAAAGGGCTCAGGTGAACCGGGACTAATGCTTTAGCCGCACAAACCGGGACCAATGCTCACATTAGTCCCGGTTCGTGACTGAACCGAGACTAATATGAATATTGCCCTGTGACCAAAGCCCTGTTTTCTACTAGTGCTCACGCCTCGTTTTCGTGCCCCAGTTGAGTACAGTGGATCGGATCAAAGGGACACATTACACAGTCACGCTCGCATGGGCCCAGCTTAGCTTCAGAGCGGAAGCGTAGACGGACGTGGCGAGGTCGCAGCTAGCGGACAACCGGAAGCGACGGCCGCGTGGCGCCCTGCCGGCACCATACGGAAGTACTTCGCGGACGACATTTCGCTGAACGATACATGCACGACAGTTAACCCTATCACATGTTGCTGTCTAGACTAGCAAATGGATGATGCGATGGGCATGTCGTGCATGTTTCGGCTGGACTAGTGTCGTCCGTGTAGCAGTGCTCGGCACCATAACGCGACCACGTATGGCCTCCAAATATAGCATGCACGAAACCCCGGCGAGATATTGACAACGGCTTATCTAGCCGGCGAGTGCCGTGCGTGGCTGTGTGATGCAGTGAATCCCTTGTAATTACTACACTGACGAAATCACCAACTGTCCAACTGTTGGTGCCATCATGTGACACTTGTGATAAGCAATTCAAGTAATTCTAAAAAGAAAAACTGTTGGTGCCGGGTATACCTTGAGAATTCAGATATCCTGGTGAAAGAGTAGAGATGCAAAGGGAAACTAAAGCCCAAGCCACGATCGGCCAAAAATCTAAGGGAGAGAAAACTTGCTGGGTTGGTCCGGTCGTACCTGGGAATCAAGATAGCGGCGGGACGAAGGCGTGCAGAGCTTCACACGCGCGCGGCGAGAACGGGAGGAAACAATGGCGCACGCGCAGGCGAGGTTCCGGGGAATGGGGAATTGGGACTGGCGAGGAGATGCTGCTGGGCGAGGAGTATATATATATATCGATACAGAGCTGGGTGACGGAAGAACAGCACAATTTGGGCACGAGTATAGTATAAGAGATTTTGAGTGTGGAAATGGGGTTTTATCGCGATGATTGATGGAGCAATGCTGTGCGTGCTGTCTCGTGTGTGCCTTCAGGAGATTTTAACACGGAGAAGAGATGACACGCAAAGCTCTCGGCGAAGAGATTGGTCTCGCACAAAAGCTCTTACATTTCTTTACGGAGGGAGTACTTTACAATATGGTTTTAAAACCTTACTTGACACTCGGGTAAGATGGATCGATAAGCATGCGCCGTAGTCGTTCGCCGTGGTCAATCTTAAAGTAGCGGATCAGTGGAGTAAATTCACAGGCTTCCGACGTGGGTTCCGGCGAGTCAACCTCAACCTCACAGGCATCGTGCCTTGTACGAGTAGTACCTATCCGGCTAGCTTTCCGTGGACTGTTGCGCATCACATGGGTTCGGTGAAGACAAAGCCGATCGACGAGGACGTTGGAGTTTCTCACGCTTGGTTTTCGTGCTCCAGTGATCAGCGGATCAGAGGGGTGCCTCACCATGTCGCATGGCATGGCATATTGGCATAGGCCAAGCTAGCTTCTGAATCAGAGCCGAAACGCACGTACGTGGAAGATAAGCGCAACAGCCAGACGTGGCACGGTAGCGCCGGGCCAAGACCCTGCCGTCCGGCACCGTAACGCCGACGTGTCCGTCGCCAAATACAGCATGAAAAACCAACCCGGCGAGATGTTGGCAACGGCGGCAATATGCAGGGGAAGAGGAAAAAGACATGAATTTCCAACGATGCTTTATTCGCGTGTGTTTTTTCAGAGGATAGGCATGCATGCTTTACACAGTACTAGAAAAGAAATATTCACTCTATTCCTGCATATTTTTAGTATTTCGCCTAGGGAATCTTACTAGGCATAAAAAGACCTGACTGACTTGGGCTCGTACGTCGTCGCTGGCCGTCATTCTTAAAGGAGCCGAGTGGGGTGATTTCACGGCCTTCCGACGTGGGTTCCGGCGAGTCAACTTCAGAGAGATAGATACAGCTTCCTATCTAACCGGCCCGGCCGAGCTTTTCCTGGACTGTTGCGCATCACATGGCTCGGACAAGACGAAACCGATCGACGAGGACGGTAGAGTTCCTCACGCCTCCTTTTCGTGCCCCGGTTGAGTTCAGTGGATCGGACGGGCACATCAGACATCACACATTCACGCTCGCATGCACGTGCGAACCTTGGCTTCAGAGCGGAAACGTAAAGTCGTAAACGGACGTGGCGAGGTCGTAGCTAGCGGACAATCGGAACAGGCGGGCGCGTATGTGGCGCCCTGCCGGCACCGTAGTCCGTAGCGCGAACGTGTCTGGCCGCCAAATATGGCACGAAAACCCGGCGAGATATTGACAACGGCTTATATCTGTCTACTATTGATCGGCACGGCTAGCGAGAGCCGTGCCTGGCTGCGCAAGATCGATCGGTGGCGCGTTGCTTTCTCGCATGAACGACTGCAAAAATTTTGTTCGGCAGACTCCAACCAACTAATTTAAGATGAGACGCAACGTGTTGAGAGTTTTGCAGTTCGATTGAGAGTGCATGTTTGATTGACGGCGACTTTTGCAGTTTGATCGAGAGTGCATGCAGCGTCAGCACCGTGCATTAGAGCAAAAGAGAAACGGAAACGAAACGGCCCACCGATGCCGATCACAACTGAACACAAAAAGGGCATGGGCAAAGAGGACCTCGCCGGTTTGGCCGGCCCAGAGAGCTCGTGGTGCAGTACGTTGTACCTGGGGTGGCGGCTGAACGGAGGGCACGGCGCGGCGCGGCAGGAATGGCGCGGGAGTGCGTGCAGTGCAGTTCCGGAGAGGCGACGGGTGGCCAGGATGATAGATACTCCTTCTGTCTTATAATACAATAACGTTTTTGGCAGTATCATAATACAAGAGCGTTTCTGACACTACTAATGTCAAAAACGCCTTTGTATTATGGGACGGAGGGAGTATGCCGGTAGGCGGAGAGAGGAGGGCCAGAGGTGGCCAGCGGGAGAGTGGCGCGACTATGACACGAATGGCCAGGGATTTTGTGTCTAATACGCACGTGATGGGTCGAAGAGTATGTGCGGTGGGGCACAACCGACGATGAGGGCCTTCTGTTTTCAAACGGTTGTGTGTTGTTCTTCTTAGGCCCGGCACACTTGTTGCAACCGACAGTGGCTTTTTAGAGTTAATAACTTTATTATTTTTCGTTTTTTTTTCTTGAGAAATCCTTTTTCTTCGATGCGGTTTGCATTCATCTCAAATAGTTCAACACGTTACAACCGTGCTCACTCAACTCTACACTCTACCTTCGTTAAAGATTCAGGAACACCATTTTCTTCCTTTATCGGCTTTGCTAACCCTTACTATCAGCCACCAGACGTATCAGATCATGTTTGATATTGCTGATTTTGTATTTGTCATGGTGCGGTGGCGGGCCTAGAAATAAAATGAAGGGTGTGCATACTTAAAAAATAAGGTCTATTTCAATTAGTTTAGATGGGCCTCGAAAATCAGCTAATTATTACATGGTAAAAAATGTTTCACAAAATTTTGGGTGTGCTATGACACACATGGCACACCCGCTGGGTACGCCACTATCATGATGTGTTCCCTTCAGGGAACAAATTCACATTCACTTTCAGTGATCACCGGCTTCTCCAACACACTCTCCGAGCTTGATTAGGCCATGCACAATGGGGGATGCTTCAACAGAAAAAAGGTTCTTCTAGGATGCTTAGCATAGGTGCATATAAAGAGGCATGGAAGCAAACTTTGGCTCCTGGTGCTAGCCGGTGCTTGCCCTTCGTGAAACTGCAGTTAGCTCTGATCTATCCTAATCAAAACAATTCAAGCATCCGCATAAAGCACCTAGCGCTATGCAAGTTACAAAAAGTTATGAGAAGCATATTTTGTCTCTCTCTTTAAGCACTGGCATTGTACATGGCCTTAAGGCCCTCTACACAGGTGATCACTTGAGCAGCTCCTGTGCCCGAGCAAGTATTCAATTTGAACCCTAACACAAAGGAATGGAGTGCTTGCGTGCGTGTGCCCATGCATTGGTGTGTGATTGTGGTTCTGGGGAGATGGGTGGCTAGGGTTAGTAGATATATCAATCGGTGGCGAGAGCTAGAAGGTGACCTGGAGAAGAGCGGCATGCTTTAGACAAAAATAGCTAGAGATTTGGATTTAGTACACCAGGTATTTAACCATGAGGGTGGATGGCAACGATGATGATGACGAGTGATGGAGTTGAGAGTTGGGATGGAAGCGTAGCGCAACACGGGACACACGGGGGTGATGACAACCAGAGGTACAACTATTAGGCTCGGCATACTTTGAAAGATCGTGGATGTCGCCTAGAGGGGGGGTGAATAGGCGCTTTAAAATAATTACGGTTTAGGTTTGAACAAATGCGGAATAAACCTAGCGGTTAATTTGTCAAACACAAAACCTAAAATAACTAGGCTCACCTATGTGCACCAACAACTTATACTAAGCAAGATAAACAACTATGTGATAGCAAGATATATGACAAGAAACAATATGGCTATTACAAAGTAAGTGCATAAGTAAAGGGCTCGGGTAAGAGATAACCGAGGCACGAGGAGACGACGATGTATCCCGAAGTTCACACCCTTGCGGATGCTAATCTCCATTTGGAGCGGTGTGGAGGCACAATGCTCCCCAAAAAGCCACTAGGGCCACAGTAATCTCCTCACGCTCTCGCACAATGCAAGATGTCGTGATTCCACTAAGGGACCCTTGAGGGCGGTCACCGAACCCGTACAAATGGCAACCCTTGGGGGCGGTCACCGAACCCGTACACTTTGGCAACCCTTGGGGGCGGTCACCGGTACCCATCAAATTGCTCGGGGCGATCTCCACAACCTAATTGGAGACCCCGACACTTGCCCGGAGCTTTGCACCACAATGATTGAGCTCCGAACACCAACAACCGTCTAGGGTGCCCAAGCACCCAAGAGGAACAAGCTCAAAGGTACCAAGCACCCAAGAGTAATAAGCTTCTCAACTTGTAACTTCTACGTATCACGTGGAGAACTCAAACCGATGCACCAAATGCAATGGCAAGGGCACACGGAGTGCCCAAGTCCTTCTCTCTCAAATCCCACCGAAGCAACTAATGCTAGGGAGGAAAATGAGAGGAAGAACAAGAAAGAGAACACAAAGAACTCCAAGATCTAGATCCAAGGGGTTCCCCTCACATAAAGGAGAAAGTGATTGGTGAAAATGTGGATCTAGATCTCCTCTCTCTTTTCCCTCAAAAACTAGCAAGAAACCATGGAGGAATTGAGAGTTAGCAAGCTCGAAGAAGGTCAACAATGGGGGAAGAACACGAACTCAAAGGATAAGGTTCATTGGGGAAGAAGACCCCCTTTTATAGGAGGGGGGAAATCCAACCGTTATGTGCTCAGCCCGCACACGAGCGGTACTACCGCTCAGGCGGAAAAAACAGGGAAAAGGAGCAACAAAATATGAACCTTGGGGTGGTAGTACCGTAGGAGACAGCGGTACTACCGCTGGGTTAGGCGGTACTGCCACGCAGAACGAAGGATAAAGGGAAAGAGAGAATCGGGCGGTACTACCGCGGCGGAAGGGCGGTATAGCCGCTAAGGAGCGGTACTGCCGCACTACTGCCGCAGGGAGGTACCGCACAATCCGACACAGATAAAGACCCCTCGAATCGACGCGGTAGGGACCTGTTAAGCCAACGGTAATACTGCTGCGGAGTCACCGCCGGTACTATCGCTGCGGAGCGGTACTGCCGCTTGTGACTCCTCAGCGGTACTACCGCTGGGACCCTGACAAAAACCACACTCAAGAAAACCAGAACTGCCATAACTTCTGCATATGAGCTCCGAATTGAGCAAACTCAAGCTTGTTGGAAACAAGACAACGCGTAGCATCAAAACAGCGAGTGGTAATAGTAAGAAGAGGCAGGGGAGGTATGCCTAACAAAAAGAGGAGTGAAACCTCCAACCAAGAAGAAACGGCAAAACCTCCAACATCGAAAACATCATAGAAGATGCATGCGAACTCCGTTTTCGATGAACTCAAGCTTGTCATCAAGATGACCATAAGCTCTAAGACTCACAAAGAGAACCAAACAAGAACCAAGAAAGATGATGCAAGGATGCAACGGTTTGAGCTCTCAACGAACGATACGATCAAGCTACTCATCGAGAGCCCCCCTTGATAGTACGGCAATCGATCTTATAACCCGGTCTCCCAACTACCATCATGAGATCGGTAAAATAGAAAACCTATCAAGGGAAAACCTTTGCCTTGCACATAGTCCACTTGAGCTAGATGATGACGATCTTGACTTCCTCAAGTTGGACCACCTTTCTTGATTGTGTTGGCTCGATGAAGACTAGTTGATTGCTCCCCCATACTCCACTATGGGTGAGCCACTCTTCCGCACATCTTCACAAGTCCATTGTCACCACAAAGGACGACAAGCTTCAAGCATTTGATCTCTTCGTGATGCTCCACTTGAACTTGCACACCGCAACCTTTCTTGATTGTATTGACTTGATGAAGACTAGTTGATTGCTCCCCCATACTCCACTATGGGTGAGCCACTCTTCCGCACATCTTCACAAGTCCATTGTCACCACAAAGGATGTCAAGCTTCAGGCATTTGATCTCTTCGTGATGCTCTACTTGAACTTGCACACCGCAACCTAACCCCACAAAGAACCCTCACAAAGACCATGGGTTAGTACACAAAGCGTAATTGACAATGCTTACCATACCATGGGATCACTTGATCCCTCTCGGTACATCCTCTACGCTTTGTGGGTTGGTCAACTTGATTCACTCTTTGACTTAGTCTTGATCAACCTCTCACAAGATCACTCTTTAGGTAATTCCTTGAATAGCACCTTGGTCGACACAAACTCTCCTTGAAACCAACACATGTACTCCAAGAAAAGCCTATGGACAAAAACCTTCAAATATAACTCAAGGCAACCATTAGTCCATAGAGATTGTCATCAATGACCAAAACCAAACATGGGGGCACCGCATGTTCTTTCATACTTGTTGCAAGATCAATTTAATTGCATTGCAACTTTACTTTTTCTATAGTTAACTTTATTTTCTTTTTGAAATTTTTACGAGAAATCCTTTTTCTTTTGAGGAGTTTGTTTTTTCAAAATCAGGATTGTATTCATCTTAAACTGTTCAACCCATAACAGTCATGCCCACTCAAATCTCCACATGTGCTCTACCTTTGTTGAAGTCCCAGCCTCTTCATTTCTTTTTATTGACCTTTGCGAATACTTTTGCCACCGGAGTTGTGGCCACCAGATGTATCATATCATGTTTGTTATCGTCAATTTTTTATTTAACTTGTTGTCTTATCTTCGGGGAACAATTTTCACATTCGCTTTCAGTGCATTGGCATATCTGGCTCATTGAAATCTTGAATAAGACCTTATATGTCACATAACATCATGTCCATCATGATTGGGAATTGCCACTGTCGTGTGGCATTAGCCTTCACTGCATGAAGCTTACGATTAGAATACCATTAAAAAAAGAACTTCACGTCATAATATCTTCCCAGAGAAAAGTTTGATTCCATATTTTTATTATATAAAATAGACATGGAGATATGATAATATAGACTTCTAGCGAACATAATGTTTTTAAAAATCCTAAAGGTGTTTTTTGGCAAATACTTCGATTCTTCAAAGTATGCGTGGCATGATTGGCCACATCATATGTAACTTAACTTCGGTACGACCTAATAATATGGTTTGGAATCCTAAAGAAGGGAGCGAAGAGAATATCTTGATTCCCATCTTTTTCTTCTTCTTTTAATCAAGTATTTGATTTGGGCAAGGAAAAATATGAGTATAGCACTCTCATTGTGAGAGCTGATGTCACGCACAAGTTTAGAGAGCTACACAGGACCAATAACATTAACATCAAGAAGTATAGTGAACATAAGGGCGGTGGGGCTAAACACGCTGCTAAAGTGTCTAGCTCTTTGGTGTTTAGCATTGTTAATTCGGGGTGTCTCTTAGGCTGGTCGTAATGGAAAGTATCATATACTAGTATCATGTATATGATACTAGTGTATGATACTACATCCGTAGTGCATAGTATCATATGTTAGTATCATAGATGACTTTATTTATTAGCATGCATGACACATAGGTGGTGTTTGGTTCTCTAGTCCTAGGACTTTTTCTAGTCCCAACTAAAAAGTCCCTAGTCCCTAAAAGTCTCTCCCTGTTTGTTTCCAGAGACTAAAAAGTCCCTAGTCCCTTCCTAGAGGTTATTAAATGACCATGTTGCCCCTAGTATATAGAAAAATAACAATCAAATAACACCATGGGGTGGCGGGCCAATGGGTGCATGAAGGGGCATTGTTGGAAAAGTCCCAAAAAGACTCTCCTTGAGAGTCTTCTTCATTTAGTCCCAAATGCCTAGTTTAGTCCCTAAAAAGTCCCCGTTTGATAAAAAAGTCTCTAAGAGGAACTTTTTCTAGTCCCTACACAAAAAAGTCCCTGAAAACAAACACCCCCATAGTAGCACAACATTTAATATGATACGGTATCATGATATGATACTCAACCCTCTCTTTCTTCATTTAATTCTATGCCACCTCATCAAATTTGTCTAGTTGGCATGCATAATACTACCTATGATACTCCCATTACAACTAGCCTAATGGTGGAGTAATGGTTTTCACCTTGGTTTCCGCATATTAATCGGGCAACTCCTTTTTAATAAATTAAAGCCCTAAGTGACACCATTTCGAAAAAATGGGGGTGTTGCTTGGCTTAATTACAAATATGACTACTATTTTCTTCTATAAAATACATCAAGGCATAAGCTTTTAAACTTTTGTAGAGAAAGGCCAAGCCGACAAGCTTTATAAAGCTTTTCACAATTTTTTAAAGATACAAGTAAGTACAGAAAAAAGATAATGTACTTATATAACACGACTGCACCCCCTTGGAGTGTGTCGTTTTCATACGCTGTGGCAGGAGCACACAACAACACATGGAACTATCCCCATCCGAGATGACGGCGAGCTCTCAACTTCCCTGCACATATAGACGTCGTTGATCGGATAGACCGTCGCAATCCTTCCCCACCACTAGCTAGCTAGAAAAGTGAGTAAAATGCTTGTGTATGTCGTAACAATGAGAATATTGATCATTTATTCTTGCAATTTTGAGCTGCTAGACTTATTTGGAGTCTTTTAAAATGTGTTTTTGATTTGCAATATACTCCTGATAGCCCATCTGAATGCTTTGGGAGGTGGATTAAGGGCTTCCCAAAAGATGATAGTAGCCATCTGAATGCTTTGGGAGGTGGATTAAGGGCTTCCCAAAAGATGATAGTAGCCCATCTGAATGCTTTTGGAGGTGGATTAAGGGCTTCCCAAAAGATGATAGTAGCCCATCTGAATGCTTTGGGAGGTGGATTAAAGGCTTCCCAAAAGATGATAGAAGGCTAGTGTTGGTTGGCATTATATCTGATCATATGACTGTGGTCAAGATGTCGTGTTCCTCGATAATGAGCTGGTCTATATTTTTTAGATAAATGAGGCAAGACAAAAACTACTAATATTGGGGGCAAAGCTAAGGGAGCCGGTGGCGAGCGAAGTGTTCCGGGTGTCCCAGGGCTGGAGACCAGGGGTGTTGCGCATTGGCGGTGGATGAAGATGATGAATCATTACTCTGAATACTTCCTTGCATATGATTTGGTGATGCTGTCTAAGAGCGTCTCCAACAGGCGCTTCAAAACTGTCTCACGCGCTAAAATCAGCGTTTTTGTGCGCCGGAAACAAAAACAGCGCTTGAACGGTCGCTGTAAAGTAGAGCGCTCTCATAAACTTTAGCGTCCGGGTGTGCTCGCGGGCCGCGGGCTGCAAATTTGGGGCGCCGGATTGTGCACGCAGGCTGCTGCAGGTGGGGCCGCCAGTTTGGGCGCCGTGTTTTTATGTATTTCGAAAATCTCTTCATCGCTTCCACGCGCAAAAGACTATTTTGGCGCTTTAAAGAATTATAATGCGTCGTTGAAGATGCTTTAATAGTTGAGTTTTTTTCCTGTTTGTGTTGCTCCGGTACCGGTAGTTTGTTTGTCGTGAATTTGACTTGGTCTATTTTGTCGGCTGTAGTTTGGAAGTTTGAAGGTTTTAGCCGATATAATCATCGAACCCCAGCGATGCAAGCCGGTAGCGCTTCCGTCTGAAACTTTAGTTTAAATTTTTTAGCAGTTTGCAGTCGTTAAAGACCAAATGGTTTTTTTATATAAAAATGAAAGGGTCGGCCTCTCTTTGACGAAAATATAGTTAGAGAAAGCGAGTTGATTGAACTGTGGCGTCGTTAATGGGTGCTGCAATGGCACACGGCGAGCACGTCAATCTCAAAGGACGGGCGGTCTAAAAATCTGGGCTTTCACACTGACGTGGACTTTATGGCACGGATTTTTTTAATATAGTACAAATGCAGACGCTTATACATACATATATAATTATTTTCATAAATGTACACACGCACCATATTCTTTTGAGCATATTTGAGAGACTAAGCCGGCACATCAACTTGATATTGATGAAGTCGTCATAGACGTCTTCGTGGTCGACAGGAAGTCTCCTCCTACTAAACACAAATTGCTGAGAGACTTGTAATAAATACTCCCTCTGTTTTTTTTTGTCCGCATATTAGTTTTGGTTAAAATCAAGATTTGTAAACTTTGACAAAGTTTATAAACAAAAGTATTAACATATACAATAACAAATCAATACTATTAGATTTATTATTGAATGTACTTTCACATCATATAGATTTGTTATCACAAAAGTTTATATATTTTTCTACAAACTTGGTCAAACTTTACTAAGTTTGACTTTAGTTAAACCTAATATGCAGAGTAAATAAAAACGGAGGGAGTACAAAGAAATACGAGCACCAGTGTCAAGTTTAGAATTTAAACTATAGCGGATTAGAAATATATCATCCTCCTAACCATTCAACCACCCCAAGTAGGTTTGTTTGGGTGCAGGAATGGAGGTTGGTGTTTCTAATTTCTCACGTTTTCGTTGCCATGCTTTTGCTCCAGATCAGCGGATCAGATCCGTGGCATGGACGACCGTGTGGGGGCCTGGGGACCGGACGTCCCCGCGGACGTGGCAGATCACCACGATAGCCTCTCACGTGCATGCGACATGGCATCGTTATCACGTACTACTCCCTTCATAAAAAAAGATAAGAACGTACGCATGAAGCGATAGTATATACAGCTAAGCAGAGAAGATTAACAATGCGGGCACCAAGCTACGTGGCGCAGGATCCGTATCATAACGTGCCGACTTGGCAAGCCACCACCTTTTCGCAAAAAATAAATAAATGATACGCACCACCTACAAAGAAATTTGGCAGGATGGATATTGACAATGGCTTATCTATCTCTGAAGAAACGGACGGCTAGCTTAGCTCAGGTAGTAAGTGTACATACTAAAAATGTTGCTTGTTTGCATGGGCCACTACAGATCAGAGCATGCACGCCACACGCAACCGGGTGGATTGATCGAAGGAAACGAGGGGGTGCGCCGCGGTGGCAGGCAGTGCGCAGGTTGCCGGTGACTCTCGCTCGCTTGCTGGCTCTCTCCATCGGAGGTTCGGCTCGGAGAGTACACGCGGACGGGTCGAGCTCATGACAGACAAGTACCAAATGGCAAATGCATGATTGGCCGATGGCGATTTATCTCGGCCAGAAAGGAGACGCCGAAAGGCAAAAGAGCCGTTCCCGTAAAAGGGAGAGGAATCGAATGTGCCTTGTGATTCTGCTCCATCGTGACAGAGATAGGCGAAAGAGACGAACCAACAAACCGATCCATCACCATACTCACACCCTCACTTTTTTCTTGAGGGAAGTACGCACACTCTCACGAGCAGTGTCCAAACGGGAGATAGGCCAAACCCAAATTTTAAAGCGTCCGGTCCATATAGCGGGGGTCTTCTCCGGTTCCGGGGGGAACAATCCTTTCTGCGGTTTTTATTTTGTTTTTTCATGGTTGTCTGGTTTTATTTCAGCCTGGGTTTCTCTCGATTTTTCTTTGTTTTCGTTTTCCAAATTTTCGTTCATTTATTTTAGATTTATGTACTTTTTTTATTTATCATGAACTTCTTTTTCAAACTTGTGAAAAATTTTCTTGCAAATCCGTAAACTTTTCTTTTCGTATTTTCATGACCCCATTTCCAAATTTACCATCATTTTTGCGTTCATGATTTTTTGCAAACTCATGAACTTATTTGTGTATCTTGAAATTTTGAAAATTCATGGTTTCTTAAAAAAAAACTTGAACTTTTTTCAAATTCTCAAATTTGTTCAAAATTTTGAAAATTCAATGGTCAACAACTTCGGAGTATTCATTTTTTTCGTAGATTTGTTTATCCAAAATATTTTCTCTCTTGAAAAGTGCGACCAAATATCGAACATTTTCACCTGTAGATTTCTCATGATAAGATCTTTGAAATTAGATACCAAGTTAATAAGGTTTGATGAACTTTTTTCCCAAAAAAGGAAAATAAAAAAACAAATACAAAAAAATGGTAGCCAAACAACAAATACCAAAAAAGGCAGAGCCCGAAAGCACAGTTGTGGTTGTCACTTTTTTTAAGCACAATTTATGTTTTTTTTGGGAAAAACATAGGTTATGCTCACGGAAGAGGCTCTGGAGGAACATTTGCTGCTCTGTGGGCTTTATCAGCTCAGCGGAATGGAACGACAAGCCCACAACAGAAGAAGAAACACACCCATTCGGGTGCGGCCCAGGAAAGCACCACAAACCCCACAGCCACTCTCTCCACCGCTAAGCCGCCGCCCTTCTCGCCCCCGCCGCCGCCCCCGGGCCGCCGCCGCAGCCATGCTCCCGCTCGCCCGCACGGCCCTCCGCCGCCTCGGCCCCGCGGCCGCGGGGGACGGCTCCCTCCCCGGCCGCCTCCTCCTCCTGGCGCCGCTCGCCTCCAAGCCGTCGTCGTCCACGCCGCCGGAGTACCAGATGCCGTCGGTGACGTGGGGCGTGATCCAGGGCCGCAGGGAGCGGCTCGTGTCCCGCGTCCTCGCGCTCGACTTCCTCCGCTCGGCCGGCGTCACCGACCCCGCGGGCGAGCTGGAGGCCGTCGAGCTCCCCTCCTCCCTCGACGTGCTGCAGGAGCGCCTCGACTTCCTCCTCCGCCTCGGCCTCTCCACCGACGACCTCTCCGCCTACCCGTTCCTCCTCGCCTGCTCCCTCCGCAAGAACGTCATCCCCGTCCTCTCCTACCTCGAGAAGCTCGGGGTCACGCGCGCCCGCCTCGCCGCCTTCGTCCGCGCCTACCCGGCCTGCCTCCACGCCTCCGTCGCCGTCGACCTCGCCCCCATCGTCAAGGCGCTCCGCGGCCTCGACGTCGACCGCCAGGACATCCCCCGCGTCCTCGAGCGCTACCCGGACGTGCTCGGACTCAAGCCCGACGGCACCATCAGCACCTCCGTGGCCTACCTCGTAGGCATCGTCGGCGTCGCGCCGCGTGACATTGGCCCCATGGTGACGCACTACCCTTTCTTCCTTAGCATGCGTGTTGGCACCACGATCAAGCCGTTCTGTGATTACATCACATCTCTCGGGCTGCCGATGCGGATTCTCGCGAGGATTATTGAGAAGCGGCCATACATTCTTGGCTATGATCTTGAGGAGACGGTAAAACCAAATGTGGAGGCATTACTCAGCTTCGGCATTCGGAAGGAGGTGCTGCCACTCATGATTGCACAGTACCCATCCATTCTTGGGTTGCCCCTGAAAGTGAAGCTAGCGGCACAGCAATACTTCTTCAACCTGAAGCTCAAAATGGACCCTGATGGGTTTGCCCGAGCTGTCGAGAAACTGCCGCAGCTCGTGAGCTTGCATCAGAATGTGATACTGAAGCCCGTGGAGTTCCTCCGCGGCCGGGGGATCACTGATGATGATATTGGGCGTATGTTGATCCGGTGCCCCCAAATTCTTCTGCTGCGGAATGAGCTCATGAAGAACAGCTTTTACTTCTTCAAGAGTGAGCTGAAGCGGCCAATAAGTGAGCTTCTGGAGTACCCAGAGTATTTTACATACAGCTTGGAGTCAAGGATCAAGCCTAGGTACATGAGAGTGGCAAGCAAGGGGATCAGATGTAGCTTGGATTGGTTTCTGAACTGCAGCGATCAGAGGTTTGAGGAAAGGATGCGAGGGGATTTTATTGAAGGGGATGCACCAGGTCCTTCGTTTACAATGGGTGGGAAGCTTCAGATGCCTGGCAACCAGTTAGTGTCGGATGATGATAATGAGGAAAGCGACGATGAGGTGCTATATAGGCGGACCGTCATGCTCTAGTGAGTATAACTGCTTCTTGTTGCTGACCTGTTGTAGCTTTCCATCAGTCTAATAAGTTTATTGACAAATTACAAAAAATGGCCATATCTGTTTCAGATTTGGTGGAAGCTAATCCAAAAGATCTTCCACATGCGTTTGGGACAGCATCATATAAGCAAGTGAGTTTGAGTTTGCATGCTTTTACATGTCGAGCAGTATCTATTCTAGCCCTGGTATTTTTCAAAGGAAGGAGAAATGATATATATTTACTGATACCAATATCCCAAGTTAGTGATGAAGAACATTCAACTTGTCTAATTTTCCGAGCATAAACGGCCACAAAAATTTTAAGCAGTTTCATGCTACTCTGCTAATCTACAAGCAGAGGGGCACTGTTGCAAGGAATAAGTAAGAACTGAAGGGTTACTACTTATTGAACTGCAGCCAGAAATGTGTGGGTAACAGTAAGTAGCTTTTGCTATATGCTCCTTGAGAAATTACAGGGACGAGATGGAAGGAAATGTCCTGTGTCAACACACTTGATGCCATTTTGGAGACATGGTAGATCTCTATAGTTCTATGTTCTGCCCAGTAGAAAATAGTCAAAGTAGTAATAATCGTAATAACCTTGTTACTTATGATTTATCACTCCGTTCCATAATATAAGAGCGTTTTTGACACTCATTAATGTCAAAAACGCTCTTATATTATGGGACGAACCGACGAAGGGAGTACTTCTCAAGTTTTAAAAGTTAATTCTAGCTGTTTTATTTTGTTCAATCACTCCAGGCTTATATATTGTTGGTTGTCTTCGCTTGGAATCGGAATTGGTTAAGTGTCCAAGCATCCTCACATTATTGATGAGTGCTCTGTTGCCACCAGCCGCAAGCGGAGGTCGGTGCGGTGCTGGCCTAAGCGGAGGTCGTCGCGGTACATCCTCTGATTGTTCCCTGTGAAGGATGAAAGCAGGACACCTGTACATAATTTTAAGCGGGTGATCGGTGAATTGCTCAAGCGAATGGACACGATGAATTAGTGATGAATTTTTTTCCCGCTGCAAAGAAATGCTACTGGTTGATTGTTGCATTAGTTTATTTTTGGTACTCTATCTAGGACAGGGTGTGATCACACAATAGGTTCAGATCTTTGTACTAACTTTTAGTACTGCCATTATGTACTGTCTGTAACTCAAATACTCAGCATAACAGAACTTTTGCCTGACGCGAAGTTCATGCCAAATCTTATTTGAATCTGAAACAAAGGCGCGTAGGGTGCCAAGCCATGATGACATAGCTATATATCCGAGCATTTCTTCTGCAGTCTGCAACGTTGCGTATTTTCTCCACCATTTCCCTCTCTGAGCTGGAGCGATGAATCAAATCCATTCTTTCTTCTTTTTCGAGATGATGGATCAGATTCATTGACCGGTCACTCAGCATGTTAATCAGGTCACCAGATTAGCGCCGAGGTCATCGGATTAGAGCCGAAATCACATCAAAACCACGAGCTAATTTAAGGCAGGTCTTCAGGCTACGAACTGATGACCTCTTTGCGTACAAAAGTTTTCCCTGCTCGGAATGTTGGTGGATGACAAGAGGACACAAACAAAGAAACGCATCTTCGATCTGCCTTTACCATTTTCTCGTTAGCGTTGCGGACCACTTTGAAGCACGTTTCGTCGATCGATTGATGGCCAGCATCGGTTCTTGCTCCAGATCGATCGCCGTCTGGGCTTGGCTTGCATTGCCCACAATCCAACCATGCAATGTTGTGCATCGTTCATGGGTTGGCAGATCTGTTTGGGTAGAAACTCAACTAATTATATTTGTGTTAATCTGGCATCTTTTGTTCCCTACTAAGTTGTGACTACTAAGTTCCCATTTCAAACGTAGGAAGTAATAAAAATGAAAAATAGATGGCATGCAACCTGATTTCCTACCGGAATCTAAAACAGGGCAATACTCCAAGAACGTGTTTGGTTACATTCGCAATGGAGCCTGCCCCAGTGGAGCCTGTTTAAGATTCGCAATGGAGCCTGTTTAAGGGTATATAGACTCTGGATATTCTGCATGTCGTTTGGTTGCCTGCATTTGGACCAGCTTTCATCCTCTTTGTAGTGTAAATTGCACTAGGCCGAGTCTGCATATGCAAAAACAGCTGATTTGAATGTTCTTGGCGGGCCTAGCCAAGAGCGCTTTAAGTTCCGTGCAAGCCAGGCAAGCAAACAACTCAGTACTTAGCCCGCCAAAGCCTGTTGGGCTTGATGCAGCCTACCAAACGCGTCTCGGTACTCTTGTTTGGATACCACACACCAAAAACACATGAATTTTGAACACAAGGGGAAGAAACACATGAGGTAAAGGCCACATGGCTGTTTTCCTCCAAAATTTGAATGGATTGCCACATTTCACAGGAATTTCGTCGAAATCTTGGCCAGACATTCTTTGTTCCAAACAGCCCCATGTGGAATTTTCCTACAGAAATTCAACCCTTTAACGATTTTTCTCTGTTTCAAAGGGGGCCTAGGTAGCAGAACAACATCGGCAACCAGGCTACAACAGCCAGCACGGAAAAATGTCACTATAAAAACCCCTGGTCATGTGCTTGTACGCCCCAGTCCATGCACCTATCGACCCAGCGCTTTGCCGCCGGCCGGAACAATGGGAATGAACGGCGGGGCAAGCGGGCGCCGACGGAGGCAAGAAGCCGTCGCCATGGTGCTCGCTCTAGCTACGCTAGCAGCAGTTGTTGTCGCCGGAGAGCAACAAGAGACGACGGCCTCCAGTGTTGTCGGCGGCAATGTCACGGTCGTCTCGTCGACGGAGGCGTCGGGCGTGAACATCACCGCCATCTGCTCGTCGACGCCGTACCCGGCCGCGTGCCGGACGGCGCTGTCCTCGTCTGCGTCAGGGGCGGCCAAGGACCCCTTCGCGGCCTCCGTGCAGTTCGCCATGGCCCGGGCCGCATCGGCGCGCGCGCTGGCGCGCAACCTCTCGTCAGCGTCGTCCGATCGCCGGGGCGCGCTCCCGCCCTCGGGCATGGACGACTGCGCCGAGCTGCTCGACGTCAGCCACGGCCAGCTCGGCGACGCGCTCGCCGCCGGCTCAGCGCACGACGCGACCACGTGGCTCAGCGCCGCGCTCACGAACCAGGACACCTGCGCCGACAGCCTCGACGCCGTGCCGGCCTCCTCCGGGCGCGAGAGCGTGCGCCGGAGGGTCGGCGCGCTCGCGGAGTTCATCAGCACCGCCCTGGCGCTGCACGCCAAGCTCAAGGACGGGAGCGCGACGCCACCGCCACCCTCCGCGCCCAACCGGACGTTCCCGTCCTGGGTCTCTGACCACGACATGAAGCTCCTGGAGTCCGCCACGGGCGGCGTGACGCCGGACGCCGTGGTGGCGCTGGACGGCAGCGGGACGCACGGGACCATCGGCGACGCGATCGACGCCGTGACGGCGGCGGCAATGGCGCCGGTGGGCTCCTCCAAGGCGGGCGTCGGAGCAGGCAGGAAGGTGATCTACGTGAAGGCCGGGCGGTACGAGGAGAGCGTGCGGATCTCGAGCACGCAGAGGAACGTGATGCTGATGGGCGACGGCAAGGGGAAGACGGTCATCGTCGGCCACAGGAGTGTCGCCGACGGCTACACCACCTACGCCTCCGCCACCGTCGGTACGTACGTGCTACGGTGCTAGCAAAGCATACGTATTTGATGTGCATGCCGCATGGTGAAATCAAGGACCACTGTGACAGATATTACTTCATCCTCAATTTGGTTGCAACGTTTTCTTGTCCTAGCTACTATGTTCTTGAAGAAGAAAATATTACGTACCCTACCATCACAGCATCATCCATGTAAAAGCTAAAGCCCAAAAATGCAGCAGCTGGCCACTACAGTCCGCATGTACCCTCCAAACATGATTGCACAAGCAACCCAAATATGCCCATGTCAATACTCCGATTTGGTCTTTAGATCCATACACTTTTCACCGCTTTATATCCACCATCTCA
This sequence comes from Triticum aestivum, assembly GCF_018294505.1. Classification (NCBI taxonomy): domain Eukaryota; kingdom Viridiplantae; phylum Streptophyta; class Magnoliopsida; order Poales; family Poaceae; genus Triticum; species Triticum aestivum. The sequence continues at coordinate 580,732,286 of NC_057809.1, read as the reverse complement.
TCCGCAATATGTTGCACTATCAATAGATCCTATGTATGGGGATAGCGATGTTTCACTTGCCAATGTCACTCACATGCATCTTTTCCCGTACTCGCTAACGCGTTTTAATGTGTTCGTGTGTGCATGACAGCTGCAATGGGCTCGGGCTTCATAGCCAAGGGCCTGACCATCATCAACGACGCCGGGCCGGGCAAGGGCCAGGCGGTGGCGCTGCGGGTCGGTGGGGACCTCTCCGTTGTGTACCAATGCGATATCGAGGCGTACCAGGACACACTCTATACGCACTCCAACCGCCAGTTCTATGCCGAGGATGACATCTCCGGCACGGTGGACTTCATCTTCGGCAACTCCGCGGTGGTCATCCAAAACTGCGATATCCATCCCCGAAAGCCTCGCCAGGGCCAGAAGGACACGATCACGGCCCAGGGCCGGACCGACCCAAACCAAAACACCGGCATCTCCATCCACAAGTGCCGGATCGCCGCCGCGTCGGACCTAGGTGGCACGAAGGTATATCTGGGCCGTCCGTGGAAGGCGTACTCGCGGACTGTCGTGATGCAGAGCTCTCTCGACCGCTCGATCACCCCGGCCGGGTGGCTGGAGTGGTCGGGCCAGTTCGCACTCAGCACGTTGTACTACGGGGAGTATGGGAACACCGGGCCTGGCGCTGGGACAAGCGGCCGGGTGAAGTGGGGTGGAGTGCACACGTCACTGTCCACCGTGGAGGCCACGCAGTTCACGGTGAGGGATTTTATCTTGGGAGACTCATGGTTGGGTGACACCGGAGTGAGCTACACTTCAGGGCTATGATTAAGGTGGTGTCATGGAGTCTGTGGTCTACTGATAAACTTGAAAAATGGAACCAGATCACATGTAAGGACTGGATTGGTAACAATAAGATGGAAGCTAGTGAGCTGCCATGCTAGCCTAGCTACCTGCTAACACATGACTTTCCAAGCTGTTGTTGTGCATGTCCCGTACTGAAATATTATCGAGGCTTGTTATTCACAAAAAGACAACATTTAGAATCTTTTGCACACTGCATAAACGATGCTGAATGTAACCAACAATCAAGCTACAACTGCTCCCTCTGTCCTGAATTACTTGTCGCAGAAATAGATAGTAATGGGAGTATGATAGAAAGAACCGAACAAGAACCGAGGGCACGTTCAGCTTAATTACGCTTGTAGAATTACCCTCACATGCCTCAACACCTTACAAATAACTGCTCTTGCACAATCAGTTCATCAGTTCGTCATTTTGGAACTACCTCTCCCAAGAACGATAATTCTCGGGTTAAAAAGTAGCAAGAAAATACACTTTCAGAGCTGGTGTAATTAAAAACAACATTTTCATAGAATTTTAACTCATAATCTGAACTCTAGGGCAAATGTGTAACCGAAGACCTGCAATAACAATGGTTAGAAGTTGTTCTAGCAGAACAATGAGTAGATGTTTGAGAAGAAATCTGAATGAGGGGGCTCACCTGCCATTGGCTACGCATGGGTAGTTGATTTACTATAAAAAAAAATAAAGTGTAGTTCAAATTTGCACACACTTCTGGATCTTCTAAATAGCGGGGAATATGCCCTGAATTATCCCAGAAAGTTAACTTGATTTATCAGAAGCTTTTAAAATTTGCGGGGTAGTTCAAAAATTCTTCACACTAATCAGATTTCTTAGTCAATAATTATGTACTTTTTTGTCCTAGAATTTGGATTATGTGCCAAAATCCCTAAAGGTGAGTTTGTTTGTCCAACTCAGAGTACCGGTGTTGCCATCTTGAAAAATCTGAAGAATCGAAAGCTGGATGAAATCGGTGACCACAGTCCCTAGATGCTTGATTGGCAATTGACAACACCGTACATAACAGGAGCTCCAATCACCCATCGCTATCTCTGAACTTTCTTGCAAAAGAAAGAAAACAAGAGGTTATGTATATGGTATTGTTGGTTCCTTTTCATGAAAATTGTTTTGTTGGTTTGCTATAGTCAGGTGGGAGATAGAAAATTCTTTTCTTCTGAAAAGAAAATGCCGCCAGAAGTAACTGGCCTTCTTTTGTAGCCCAGGCTTGAACCTTGGCCCTTGTTGATAACATGGCATTTTCTTTCTACTATTTGCTCCCAAGATCACATGCACTAAGAACATGCACCAGTGTGAACGGTTAAAAAAAAATACTCCATCCGTCCAGAATATAAAAGCGTTTTTTACACTAGTTATGGGACGGAGGGAGTAATAGTGAAAGCGTTGTATGCCATTCTAACTTCTAAGGAGTGTTAAGGTTAACATGTGACTGTCGTGCAATGACTTAAAATTTCAAATCTCAAAGCTTAGCTTGAAACAATCAGTGGAGAGAGATATCTGGCTAAATACCAGAAAATCAGCTTAGGCCGACGGCCTCATCTATGCCGACGGCCCCCGTCGGCATAGGTAGACCTATCCCGACGGCCTAGGACAGGCCGTAGGCGTAGAAAAGCCGTCGGCATACGTCTATCTATGCCGACGGGGCCGTCGGCATAGATGAGGCCGTCGAGACCGTTGGAGATACGCCTACGGGGCCCGTCGACATAGCATAGGTCGTCGGCATAGCCCAGGCCCACCTACTTAGTCAGCGCTGACCGTTTGACGACGTTGAACCTACGCCGACGGGAGGTAACGGCGGCCGTCGGCATAGTGTTGCTGACATCACCGACCCGCGTCGTCGACATGTCATCGATCCGAGCGAGGGGGGGGGGGGGGCGTTGTGTGGCAGAGATATGCCTACGGCATAGCCGTCGGCATAGGCCTGGCCCATGCCCCTCTGCCACGTCATCGATCCGTGTGCCATGCCACGTCATCGATCCGTGGGACTGCAGTATGCCACAGCTATGCGTATGCCGTCGGCATACATTTATTTTATTTTTACTTTATTTTAGTTTTTGTTTTTCCATAAGATAATTATGCCACCTTATCTAAAAAAACATACCCTGATGGTATATCGATTGCCCCCCGTTACGAACGTCGCTATCGCCGTGTCATGGAGGGGGGAAACGGTCGACACGGAGGGAATTCTGGTTAGCGGGGGGATTCAGGGTATAGCTATGTCACCGAGACATCGCACATGTCCCGATGCATATGTGAAAGTGTTCAGGCATGCGTAGACGCCCGTCTTGGGGCTCCGCGGTGTGCCCCCCCTCCACGCAAGGCAGTGCCGTCGTCACTTGGAGAGGGCCAAACCCCGGAGACACGTGCCGCCTCTTCGGACATGCCACCACACCGTACGGCATGTATGAGGTCCCGGTGCGACGCTCCGATGGCATTGCTACCCCCCAGGGCCCCCGTCCCGCCTAACCCTGTAGCGTTTGACCACGAGATCTAGCCCTTTGACTTTGCACGGACGGGCTTTGAGAAGTGGACCTATCCACCCGGTTGTGTTAGGTCAGCCCATAGGAACACTTTGGAGCAACACCCGGGCTAGACCCACAGCAAGATCCCCTCCGTGTAGACCCGACACGTCCGTTTCCCCCTCCAGGTGCCGGCGGCGGCGCCGTCCGAGAGGGGGGCACACCCCGGAGACGCGTGCCGCCTCTTCGGACATGCCACCACACCACCCCGCCTGTATGAGGTCCCGGTGCGACGCTCCGGTGGCATTGCTACCCCCAGGGCCCCCGTCCTACCTAACCATGTAGCATTTGACCACGGGATCTAGCCCTTTGACTTTGCACGGACGGGCTTTGAGCAGTAGACCTATCCATCCGGTTGTGTTAGGTCAGCCCATAGGAACACTTTGGAGCAACATTCGGGCCAGACCCACATCAATATCCCCTCCGTGTAGACCCGACGTGTCAATTTCCCCCCTCCAGGTGCCGGCGGCGGCGCCGTCCGTGAGGGGGGCACACCCCGGAGACGCGTGCCGCCTCTTCGGACATGCCGACACACCACCTCGCATGTATGAGGTCCCGATGCGACGCTCCGATGGCCTTGCTACCCCCCAGGGCCCCGTCCCGCCTAACCCTATAGAGTTTGACCACGGGATCTAACCCTTTGACTTTGCACGGATGGGCTTTGACCAGTGGACCTCTCCACCCGGTTGTGTTAGGTCAGCCCATAGGAACACTTTGGAGCAACATCCGGGCCAGACCGTCCCACAGCAAGATCCCCTCCGTGTAGACCCGATGCGTTCGTTTTCCCCCTCCAGGTGCCGGCGGCGGCGCCGTCCATGAGGGGGGGCACACCCCGGAGACGCGTGCCGCCTCTTCAGACATGCCACTGTTGGGAAACGTAGCAATAATTCAAAAAAAAATTCCTACGTGTCACCAAGATCAATCTATGGAGAGACTAGCAACGAGAGAGAGGAGTGCATCTTCATACCCTTGAAGATCGCAATGCGGAAGCGTTACAAGAACGCAGTTGCTGGAGGGGGCCGGCCGCCCTAGATCCCATCTAGGGTTGAGGCGGCGGCCAAAGGGGGGGAGGAGTGCCTCCCAAGTCAAGTGGAGGCCCTCCCCTTTAGGGTTTCCCCTCTCCCATGTGCATGGGAGGGCTGGTGCCCCTGGCCCATTAAGGCTAGGGAGCCCCCCTACAACCCATGCTGTTGTATTGGACGTGGTGGAACATTTTCCAGACCTCCGGACCCCTCCGGAATCCTCCGGAACCTTCCGGAAGCTTCCCGGTACAATACCGGAAAAAATCAAACTTTTCCTAAAACCCGAACAACAACTTTCCATATATAAATCTTTACCTCCGGACCATTCCGAAACTCCTCGTGACGTCTGGGATCTCATTCGGGACTCCGAACAACATTTGGTAACCGCGTACATACTTTTCCTATAACCCTAGCGTCATCGAACCTTAAGTGTGTAGACCCTACGGGCTCGGGAATCATGCAGACATGACCGAGACATCTCTCTGGTCAATAACCAATAGCGTGATCTGGATACCCATGTTGGCTCCCACATGTTCCACGATGATCTCATCGGATGAACTACGATGTCAAGGATTCAGTCAATCCCGTATACAATTCCCTTTGTCTACCGGTATAGTACTTGCCCGAGATTCGATCGTCGGTATCCCGATACCTTGTTCAATCTCGTTACCGGCAAGTCTCTTTACTCGTTCCGTAACACATCACCCCGTGATCAACTCCTTGGTCACATTGTGCACATTATGATGATGTCCTACCGAGTGGGCCCAGAGATACCTCTCCGTCACACGGAGTGACAAATCCCAGTCTCGATTCGTGCCAACCCAACAGACACTTTCAGAGATACCCGCAGTGCACCTTTATAGCCACCCAGTTACGTTGTGACGTTTGGTACACCCAAAGCATTCCTACGGTATCCGGGAGTTGCACAATCTCATGGTCTAAGGAAATGATACTTGACATTAGAAAAGCTTTAGCATACAAACTACACGATCTTGTGCTTGGCTTAGGATTGGGTCTTGTCCATCACATCATTCTCCTAATGATGTGATCCCGTAATCAATGACATCCAATGTCCATGGTCAGGAAACCGTAATCATCTATTGATCAACGAGCTAGTCAACTAGAGGCTTAGTAGGGACATGGTGTTGTCTATGTATCCACACATGTATCTGAGTTTCCTATCAATACAATTCTAGCATGGATAATAAATGATTATCATGAACAAGGAAATATAATAATAACTAATTTATTATTTCCTCTAGGGCATATTTCCAACAGTCTCCCACTTGCACTAGAGTCAATAATCTAGTTCACATCACTATGTGATTGTAACGAATCCAACGCCCATGGGGTATGTTCATATCTTGCTTGTGAGAGAGGTTTATCAGTCAATGGATCTGAACCTTTCAGATCCATGTGTGCTTTACAAATCTCTATGTCATCTTGTAGATGCAGCTACCACGCGCTACTTGGAGTTATCCCAAATAACTGCTCTACTATACGAATCCGGTTTACTCCTCAGAGTCATCCAGATTAGTGTCAAAGTTTGCATCGACGTAACCCTTTACGACGAACTCTTTTACCACCTCCATAAACGAGAAAATTCCTTAGTCCACTAGTTACTAAGGATAAGTTCGACCGCTGTCATGTGATCCATTCCTGGATCACTCTTGTACCCCTTGACTGACTCATGGCAAGGCACACTTCAGGTGCGGTACACAGCATAGCATACTATAGAGCCTACGTCTAAAGCATAGGGGACGACCTTCGTCCTTTCTCTCTATTCTGCTGTGGTCAGGTCTTGAGTTTTACTCAATACTCATACCTTATAACACAACCAAGAACTCCTTCTTTGCCGATCTATTTTGAACTCCTTCAAAATTTTGTCATGGTATGTGTTTGTTTAAAAGTACTATTAAGCGATTTTGATCTATCCTTATAGATCTTGATGCTCAATGTTCAAGTAGCTTAATCCAGGTTTTCCATCGAAAAACACTTTTCAAATAACCCTGCATGCTTTCCATAAATTCTACATCATTTTGATCAACAATATGTTAACAACATATACTCATCAAAAAATCTATAGTGCTCCCACTCACTTCTTTGGAAATACAAGTTTCTCATAAACTTTGTATAAACCCAAAATCTTTGATCATCTCATCAAAGCGTACATTCCAATTCCGAGATGCTTACTCCAGTCCTTAGAAGGATTGCTGGAGCTTTGCATACTTGTTAGAATCTTTCAGGATTGACAAAACCTTCTGGTTGTATCACATACAACCTTTCCTCAAGAAAAACGTCGAGGAAACAATGTTTTGACATCCTATCTGCAAGATTTCATAAATAATACAGTAACTGCTAACATAATTCCAACAGACTCTTAGCATCGCTACGAGTGAGAAAATCTCATAGTAGTCAACTCCTTGAACTTGTCGGGAAACATCTTAACGACAAGTCGAGCTTTCTTAATGGTGACACTTACCATCATTGTCTGTCTTCCTTTTAAAATCCATCTGCACCCAACAGCCTTACGACCATCAAGTAGTTCTTTCAAAGTCTATACTTTGTTTTATACATGGATCCTCTCTCGAATTTTATGGCCTCGAGCCATTCGTCGGAATCCGGGCCCACCATCGCTTCTCCATAGCTCGTAGGTTCATTGTTGTCTAGCAACATGACATCCAAGACAGGATTACGTACCTCTCTGTAGTAGTACGCATCTTTGTCGACCTATGAGGTTTGGTAGTGACTTGATCCGAAGTTTCATGATCACTATCATAAGCTTCCACTTCAATTGGTGTAGGTGCCATAGGAACAACTTCCTGTGCCCTGCTTCACACTAGTTGAAGTGACGGTTCAATAACCTCATCAAGTCTCCACCATCCTCCCACTCAATTCTTTCGAGAGAAACTTTTTCTCGAGAAAGGACCTGTTTCTAGAAACAATCACTTTTGCTTCTAGATCTGAAATAGGAGGCACACCCAACTATTTTTGGGTATTCTATGAAGATGCATTTATCCGCTTTGGGTTCGAGCTTATCAGCCTGAAACTTTTTCACATAAGCATGGCAGCCCCAAACTTTTAAGAAACGACAGCTTAGGTTTCTCTAAACCTATAGTTCATACGGTGTCGTCTCAACGGAATTGTGTGGTGCCCTATTTAAAGTGAATGTGGTTGTCTCTAATGCCTAACCCATAAACGATAGTGGTAATTCGATAAGAGACATCATAGTATGCACCATATCCAATAGGGTGCAGTTATGATGTTCAGACACACCATCACACTATGGTGGTTCAGGCGGTATTAGTTGTGAAACAATTTCCACAATGTCTTAATTGTGTGCCAAACTCGTAACTCAGATATTCATCTCTATGATCATATCATAGACATTTTATCATCTCGTCACGGCGATCTTCAACTTAACTCTGAAATTACTTAAACCTTTCAATAATTCAGACTTGTGTTTCATCAAGTAAATATACTCAGCATCTACTCAAATCATTTGTGAAGTAAGAACATAACGATATCCACTGTGTGCCTCAGCACTTATTGGACTGCACACATCAAAATGTATTACTTCCAACAAGTTGCTTTCTTGTTCCATCTTACTGAAAACGAGGCCTTTCAGTCATCTTGCCCATGTGGTATGATTTGCATGTCTCAAGTGATTCAAAATCAAGTGAGTCCAAACGATCCATCTGCATGGAGTTTCTTCATGCATATCTACCAACAAACATGGTTCGCATGTCTCAATCTTTTCAAAAACGAGTGAGTCCAAAGATCCATCAACATGGAGCTTCTTCATGCGTTTTATACCAACATGACTCAAATGACAGTGCCACAAGTATGTGGTACTATCATTACTATCTTATATCTTTTGGCATGAACATGTGTATCACTACGATCGAGATTCAATAAACCATTCATTTTAGGTGCAAGACCATTGAAGGCATTATTCAAATAAACAGAGTAACCATTATTCTCTTTAAATGAATAACCGTATTGCAATAAACATAATCCAATCATGTCTATGCTCAACGCAAACACCAAATAAAAATTATTTAGGTTTAATACCAATCTCGATGGTAGAGGGAGCATGCGATGCTTGATCACATCAACCTTGGAAACACTTCCAACACATATCGTCATCTCATCTTCAGCCAGTCTCCGTTTATTCCGTAGCCTTTTATTTCGAGTTACTAACACTTAGCAACTGAACCGGTATTTTAATACCCTGGTGCTACTAGGAGTACTAGTAAAGTACACATTAATATGATGTATTTCCAAAATACTTCTATCGACCTTGACAGCCTTCTCATCTACCAAGTATCTAGGGTGGTTCTGCTTCAGTGACCGTTCCCCTTATTACAGAAGCACTTAGTCTCGGGCTTGGGTTCAACTTTGGGTTTCTTCACTGGAGCAGCAACTGATTTGTCGTTTCATGAAGTATCCCTTTCTTGCCCTTGCCCTTCTTGAAACTAGTGGTTTTACTAACCATCAACAATTGATGCTCCTATTTGATTTCTACTTTCGTGGTGTCGCGAATAGCTCAATGATCATCATATCTATCCCTGATATGTTATAGTTCATCACGAAGCTCTAGTAGCTTGGTGGCAGTGACTTTGGAGAACCATCACTATCTCATCTGGAAGATCAACTCCCACTCGATTCAAGTGATTGTAGTACTCATACAATCTGAGCACATGCTCAACGATTGAGCTTTTCTCCTTAGTTTGCAGGCTTAGGAAACTTGTCAGAGGTCTCATACCTCTTGACGTGGGCACTAGCCTGAAATCCCAATTTCAGTCCTTGGAACATCTCATATGTTCTGCGATGTTTAAAAAACGTCTTTGGTGCCACAATTCTAAACCATTTAGCATTACGCACTGAACTATCATGTAGTCATCAAAACGTGTATGTCAGATGTTCGCAACATCCACAACCGACGCTCGAGGTTCAGCTCACTGAGCGGTGCATTAAGGACATAATCCTTCTATGCAGCAATGAGGACAATTCTCAGTTTACGGACCCAGTCCGCATAGTTGCTATTGTCAACTCTCAACTAAATTTTCTCTAGGAACATATCTAAAATAGTAGAACTAAAGCTTAAGCTACGACATAATTTGCAAAGTCCTTTTGACTATGTTCATGATAATTAAGTTCATCTGATAATTTAATGAACTCCCACTTAGATAGACATCCCTCTAGTCATCTAAGTGATACATGATCCGAGTCAACCAGGCCGTATCCGATCATCACATGAGACGGACTAGTCATCATCGGTGAACATCTTCATGTTGATGGTATCCACTATACGACTCATGTTCGACCTTTCGGTCTTCCGTGTTCCGAGGCCATGTCTGTACATGCTAGGCTCATCAAGTTAACCTAAGTGTATCGCGTGTGTAAATCTGGCTTACACCCGTTGTATGCGAACGTTAGAACCTATCACACCCGATCATCACGTGGTGCTTCAAAACAACGGACCTTAGCAACGGTGCACAGTTAGGGGGAACACTTTCTTGAAATTTTAGTGAGGGATCATCTTATTTATGCTACCGTCATTCTAAGCAAATAAGATGTAAAACATGATAAACATCACATGCAATCAAATAGTGACATGATATGGTCAATATCATTTTGCTCCTTTTGATCTCCATCTTCGGGGCGCCATGATCATCATCATCACCGGCATGACACCATGACCTCCGTCATCATGATCTCCATCATCGTGTCTTCATTAAGTTGTATCGCCAAATATTACTTCTACTACCATGGCTAACGGTTAGCAATAAAGTAAAGTAATTACATGACGTTTATGTTGACATGCAGGTCATAAATAAATTAAGACAACTCCTATGGCTCCTGCCGGTTGTCATACTCATCGACATGCAAGTCGTGATTCCTATTACAAGAACATGATCAATCTCATACATCACATATATCATTCATCACATCCTTTTGGCCATATCACATCACACGGCATATGCTGCAAAAACAAGTTAGACGTCCTCTAATTGTTGTTGCAAGATTTTACATGGCTGCTATAGGTTTCTAGCAAGAACGTTTCTTACCTACGCCAAAACCACAACGTGATATGCCAATTTCTATTTACCCTTGATAAGGACCCTTTTCATCGAATCCAATCCGACTAAAGTGGGAGAGACAGACACCCGCTAGCCACCTTATGCAACTAGTGCATGTCAGTCGGTGGAACCAGTCTCACGTAAGCGTACGTGTAAGGTCGGTCCGGGCCGCTTCATCCCACGATGCCGCCAAATCAAGATAAGACTAGTAACGACAAGTAAATTGACAAAATCAACGCCCACAACAACTTGTGTTCTACTCGTGCATAGAAACTATGCATAGACCTAGCTCATGATGCCAATGTTGGGGAACGTAGCAATAATTCAAAAAAATTCCTACGTGTCACCAAGATCAATCTATGGAGAGACTAGCAATGAGAGAGAGGAGTGCATCTTCATACCCTTGAAGGTCGCAATGCGGAAGCGTTACAAGAACGCGGTTGGTGGATTCGTACACGCAGCGATTCAGATCATGGTCGATTCCGATCTAAGCGCCGAAACAACGGCGCCTCCGCGTTCAACACACGTACAGCCCGGTGATGTCTCCCGCGCCTTGATCCAGCAAGGGAGAGGGAGAGGTTGGGGAAGACCCCGTCCAGCAGCAGCACGACGGCGTGGTGGTGGTGGAGGAGCGCGGTACTCCAGCAGGGCTTCGCCAAGCACTACGAGAAGGAGGAGGAGGTATTGGAGGAGAGGGGGCTGCGCCAGGTGCAAGGTGCTGGCCGCCCTCCCACCCCTCCACTATTTATAGGTGGGGGGAGAGGGGCCGGCCCCCCCTAGATCTCATCTAGGGTTGGGGCAGCGGCCAAAGGGGGGGGAGGAGTGCCTCCCAAGTCAAGTGGAGGCCTTCCCCTTTAGGGTTTCCCCTCTCCCATGCGCATGGGCCTTGGGGGGGGGGCTGGTGCCCCTGGCCCATTAAGGCTAGGGAGAACCCCTACAGCCCATGCTGCTGTATTGGACGTGGTGGAACATTTTCTGGACCCCTCCGGAATCCTCCGGAACCTTCCGGAAGCTTCCCTGTACAATACCGGAAAAAACCGAACTTTTCCTGGAACCCGAACAACAACTTTCCATATATAAATCTTTACCTCCGGACCATTCCGGAACTCCTCGTGACGTCCGGGATCTCATCCGGGACTCCGAACAACATTCAGTAACCGTGTACGTACTTTCCCTATAACCCTAGTGTCATCGAACCTTAAGTGTGTAGACCCTACGGGCTCGGGAATCATGCAGACATGACCGAGACATCTCTCTGGTCAATAACCAACAGCGGGATCTGGATACCCATGTTGGCTCCCACATTTTCCATGATGATCTCATCGGATGAACCACGATGTCAAGGATTCAATCAATCCCGTATACAATTCCCTTTGTCTACCGGTATAGTACTTGCCCGAGATTCGATCGTCGGTATCCCGATACCTTGTTCAATCTCGTTACCGGCAAGTCTCTTTACTCGTTCCGTAACACATCACCCCATGATCAACTCCTTGGTCACATTGTGCATATTATGATGATGTCCTACCGAGTGGGCCCAGAGATAACTCTCCGTCACACGGAGTGACAAATCCCAGTCTCGATTCGTGCCAACCCAACAGACACTTTCAGAGATACCCGCAGTGCACCTTTATAGCCACCCAGTTACGTTGTGACGTTTGGTACACCCAAAGCATTCCTACGGTATCCGGGAGTTGCACAATCTCATGGTCTAAGGAAATGATACTTGACATTAGAAAAGCTTTAGCATACGAACTACACGATCTTGTGCTAGGCTTAGGATTGGGTCTTGTCCATCACATCATTCTCCTAATAATGTGATCCCGTCATCAATGACATCCAATGTCCATGGTCAGGAAACCGTAACCATCTATTGATCAACGAGCTAGTCAACTAGAGGCTTACTAGGGACATGGTGTTGTCTATGTATCCACACATGTATCTGAGTTTCCTATCAATACAATTCTAGCATGGATAATAAACGATTATCATGAACAAGGAAATATAATAATAACTAATTTATTATTGCCTCTAGGGCATATTTCCAAAAGCCACCACACCACCCCGCATGTATGAGGGCCCGGTGCGACGCTCTGGTGGCATTGCTACCCCCAGGGCCCCCGTCCCGCCTAACCCTGTGGCGTTTGACCACGGGATCTAGCCCTTTGACTTTGCATGGATGGGCTTTGACCAGTGGACCTCTCCACTCGGTTGTGTTAGGTCAGCCCATAGGAACACTTTGGAGCAACATCCGGGCCAGACCCACAGCAAGATCCCCTCAGTGTAGACCCGACGCATCCGTTTCCCCCCTCCAGGTGCCGGCGGCGGTGCCGTCCGTGAGGGGGGGCACAACCCGGAGATGCGTGCCACCTCTTCGGACATGCCACCACACCATCCCGCATGTATGAGGGCCATTGCTACCCCCAGGGCCCCTGTCCCGCCGTGTAGACCTCACGGGCGTCGCTGCCGCCATGTCTCGGAGGGGGAAAACGGCCACCACAGCTTACACACGACAAACTGAAAATAGTAATAATTGAATTTATAAAAAACACCGGCATCCATCATGGAAAATGGACTATCACGGTGAAACCTTTAGACCCGGGCACTGGGCCGGTAACTGAACGTTTCACCGTAATTGTCCATTTTCTTAACAGAAGTCTAATGAATACCTTAAAAAATGTTGTGTTGCTTGTCTTTGGGCGAGGTGGGACTATTTTTTACATTGTGCTGAGAGTCACACATATGCCTTAAAAAATGCAAAGTATCGATGCCGACGGCTTACCCGTCGACATAGCAGCGCACACGGCCACAGATCGATGACGTGGCAAAGGGCCAGGCCTATGCCGACGGCCAGGCCGTCGGCATAGGTTGGCCTTATCCGCTGTGGTTCGCTCCCAACCACCCATTCCCCATCTCCCACTTCCCCCCGACCCACACCCACACCGCCGCCCACCACCTCCGCCGCCCGCCTTGAGCACGCCACTGGCGACCCCGAGCCCGCCGCCGCCCGTGCTGCACCAACCCCGCCCCG
>NC_057809.1:580692814-580718324 GCF_018294505.1 Triticum aestivum | reverse complement strand
CGCCGGCGCGCCACTCCAGCGTCCCTAGCCGCCACCACCGCCTCCACTCCGCGCCACCGTCCCCACCCGCATCGCGCCGCCGCCTCCACCCCCTATGCCAGATGCCCTCTCGCCGGAGGCCCCTGCCTCTGCCCCGGCCGCTGCTCCGCCCCCTCCTCCATGTCGTCGCCCCGCCAGGCCCCGCCCTGCCTCGCTGGTCGCCACCTCGCCCCGACCTGCCTCTCCCCGCCGGTGAGACCTCCACCTTTTTTTCTATTTTTAGATAGATAGATTGTTAGATATATAGATAGATCAATAGATAGATAGATCAATAGATAGATAGATAGATAGAGATAGATAGATTGTTAGATAGGTAGATGAATGTTGCAAAAAAAATTGGTTCGATGAGATGAATCGATGATGATGATGAATAGATGATGATGATGAATATATTGTTGATATTGTTAGTTGTGATGATGATGATGTTGAATATTTATTTAATATTATTAGTTGTGATGATGATGATGATGAATATGTGATTAAATAACCCTACATGATTCAAGAATAAATGAATGCATGTTTATATGTTTTAAATATGCTTTATGAGTTGTGATGTTCTAAATTTTTGTCGCGGTGGAATTTGCAGGTTTTGTAGAGTTTCATGTCGGTGGAGTGATCATCATTGGAGTTGTTGGTCACGGATCGTCCCTCCTCTGTTCGACTACTTCCTCTATAGCCGAGGGTGAGCTACGAATCCACCTACACCTCCTACGCTCTTTTAATCATGTCACTAGATTTCATTCTCAAGTCAACTGGCGTAACCTAGGCGCCTCCCGTCCGAAAGGGTTGCATCGATTAATATGCATTCAATTGCATATTTATCACCGCAGCTCTTTCAGATTGTCCAGCATTTTCCATGGACAACCCGAGGATGTGTATATTGGGTATGTTCTCCATGTTCTACCCCGTTCCGAGACAGGATTTTGGCGGCGCCTCCTCATTGTTCCCCGAAGCACATTCTCTCGGTTATTTGCCGAGACGTGTATTGATACGTCTCCAATGTATCTATAATTTTTGATTGCTCCATGCTATATTATCTTCTGTTTTGGACATTATTGGGCTTTATTATACACTTTCATATTATTTTTGGGACTAACCTACTAACCGGAGGCCCAGCCCAGAATTGCTGTTTTTTTGCCTATTTTAGGGTTTCAAAGAAAAGGAATATCAAACGGAGTCCAAACGGAATGAAACCTTCGGGAACATGATTTTTTGGAACGAACAAGATCCAAGAGACTTGGACCCTACGTCAAGCAACCAACAAAGAAGCCATGAGCTAGGGGGGCGCGCCTACCCTCCCAGGCGCGCCCTCCACACTCGTGGGCCCCCTGTTGCTCCACCGACGTACTCCTTCCTCCTATATATATACCTACGTACCCCCAAATGATCAAATACGGAGCCAAAACCCTAATTCCATCACCGTAACTTTCTATATCCACGAGATCCCATCTTGGGGCCTGTTCCGGAGCTCCGCTGTAGGGGGCATCGATCACGGAGGGCTTCTACATCAACACCATAGCCCTTCCGATGAAGTGTGAGTAGTTTACCTCAGACCTTTGGGTCCATAGTTATTAGCTAGATGGCTTCTTCTCTCTTTTTGGATCTCAATACAATGTTCTCCCCCTCTCTTGTGGAGATATATTTGATGTAATCTTCTTTTGCGGTGTGTTTGTTGAGACCGATGAATTGTGGGTTTATGATCAAGTTTATCTATGAACAATATTTGAATCTTCTCTGAATTCTTTTATGTATGATTGGTTATCTTTGCAAGTCTCTTCGAATTATCAGTTTGGTTTGGCCTACTAGATTGATCTTTCTTGCAATGGGAGAAGTGCTTAGCTTTAGGTTCAATCTTGTGGTGTCCTTTCCCAGTGACAGTAGGGGCAGCAAGGCACGTATTGTATTGTTGCCATCGAGGATAACAAGATGGGGTTTCATCATATTGCATGAATTTATCCCTCTACATCATGTCATCTTGCTTAAGGTGTTACTCTGTTCTTATGAACTTAATACTCTAGATGCATGCTAGATAGCGGTCGATGTGTGGAGTAATAGTAGTAGATGCAGGCAGGAGTCGGTCTACTTGTCTCGGACGTGGTGCCTATATACATGATCATACCTAGATATTCTCATAACTATGCTCAATTATGTCAATTGCTCAACAGTAATTTGTTCACCCATCGTAAAATACTTATGCTCTTGAGAGAAGCCACTAGTGAAACCTATGGCCCCCGGGTCTATCTTCGTCATATTAATCTTCCAACACTTAGTTATTTCCTTTGATTTTTCCTTTGCTTTTATTTTACTTTGCATCTTTATCATAAAAATACCAAAACTATTATCTTATCATATCTATCAGATCTCACTCTCGTAAGTGACCGTGTAGGGATTGGCAACCCCTTATCGCGTTGGTTGCGAGGATTTATTTGTTTTGTGTAGGTGCGAGGGACTCGCGCATAGCCTCCTACTAGATTGATACCTTGGTTATCAAATACCGAGGGAAATACTTATGCTAGTTTGCTGCATCACCCTTTCCTCTTCAAGGGAAAACCAACGCAGTGCTCAAGAGGTAGCAAGAAGGATTTCTAGCGCCGTTGCCGGGGAGGTCTACGCAAAAGTCAACATACCAAGTACCCATCACAACCCTTATCTCCCGCATTACATTATTTGCCATTTGCCTCTCGTTTTCCTCTCCCCCACTTCACCCTTGCCGTTTTATTCGTCCTCTCTCTCTATCCTCCCCGTCTCTCTATTTGCCTCTTTTTGCCCGTTTCTTGTTTGCTTGTGTGTTAGATTGCTTGCTTGTCACGATGGCTCAAGATAACACTAAATCGTGTGACTTTACCAATACCAACAACAATGATTTTATTAGTACTCCGATTGCTCCTCTTACCGGTGCTGAATCTTGTGAAATTAATGCTGCCTTGCTGAATCTTGTCATGAAAGATCCATTTTCCGGCCTTCCTAGTGAAGATGCCGCTACCTGATATGTCCATTTTGCATCATGCTTTTATATCGATATTTATCGCATTATGGACTGTTATTTCACTTTATGTCACAATACTTATGGCTATTCTCTCTTATTTTAGAAGGTTTACATAAGGAGGGAGAATGCCGGCAGCTGGAATTCTAGGCTGGAAAAGGAGCAAATATTAGAGACCTATTCTGCGCAACTCCAAAAGTCCTGAAACTCCACGGAACATCTTAAAATAAATAAAGAAAAATCCTTGCCAAAGATGAAGGCCAGGGGGCCCACACCATGCTCATGAGGGTGGGGGGCACGCCCCTACCTCGTGGCCCCCCTGGTGGTTCTCCGATGTCCATCTTCTCCTATATGAAGTCTTTCAATGAGAAGAAAATAAGAAGGAACTTTTCGGGATGAGACTCCGCCGCCACGAGGTGGAACCTTGGCGGAACCAATCTAGAGCTCCGGCAGAGCTATTCTGCCGGGGATACTTCCCTCCGGGAGGGGGAAATCATCACCATCGTCATCACCAACGCTCCTCTCATCGGGAGAGGGCAATCTCCATCAACATCTTCACCAGCACCATCTCATCTCCAAACCCTAGTTCATCTCTTGTATCCTATTCTTGTCCCAAAGTCCGGGATTGGTGCTAGTAGGTTGCTAGTAGTGTTGATTACTCCTTGTAGTTGATGCTAGTTGGTTTACTTGGTGGAAGATCATATGTTCAGATCCTATATGCATATTATTACCCCTCTGATTATGAACATGCATATGCTTTGTGAGTAATTACGTTTGTTCCTGAGGACAAGGGAGAAGTCTTGCTATTAGTAGTCATGTGAATTTGGTATTCGTTTGATATTTTGATAAGATGTATGTTGTCTAGCCTCTAGTGGTGTTATGTGAACGTCAACTACATAACACTTCACCATTATTTGGGCCTAGAGGAAGGCATTGGGAAGTAATAAGTAGATGATGGGTTGCTAGAGTGACAGAAGCTTAAACCCTAGTTTATGCGTTGCTTCGTAAGGGGCTGATTTGGATCCATATGTTTCATGCTATGGTTAGGTTTACCTTAATACTTTTGTTGTAGTTGCGGATGCTTGCAATAGAGGTTAATCATAAGTGGGATGCTTGTTCAACTAAGAACAACACCCAAGCACCTGTCCACCCACATATCAAATTATCAAAGTATTGAACATGAATCATATGAACGTGATGAAAACTAGCTTGACGATATTCCCATGTGTCCTCGGGAGCACTTTTCCTATTATAAGAGTTTGTTCCGGCTTGTCCTTTGCTACAAAAGGATTGGTCCACCTTGCTGCACTTTATTTACTTTTGTTACTTGCTGCTCATTACAATTTATCCTATCACAAAACTATCTGTTACCACTTATTTCAGTACTTGACTACTTGCAGAGAATACCTTGCTGAAAACCGCTTATCATTTCCTTCTGCTCCTTGTTGGGTTCGACACTCTTACTTATTGAAAGGACTATGATAGATCCCCTATACTTGTGGGTCATCAAGGCTGTTTTATGGCGCCGTTGCCGGGGAGTGTAGCGCTTTTGGTAGGTGGAATTTGGTAAGGAAAAATTTATATAGTGTGCTGAAATTTACTGTCACTTGTTACTATGGGAAGCAATTCTCTGAGGGGCTTGTTCAGGGTATCTTCACCCCGTCCAGTAGAGCAAAGAGTTGCTCCTCAACCTACTGAACCTATTGAAAATGAAACTCCTTTTGAATTTCCTTCGGGTATGATGGAAAAACTGCTAGCTAACCCTTTTACAGGAGATGGAACAAAGCATCCTGATGAGCACTTAATATATGTGGATGAAGTTTGTGGATTGTTTAAGCTTGCAGGTATACCCGATGATGTTGCTAAGAAGAAGGTCTTCCCTTTATCTTTGAAGGGAGACGCATTGATATGGTATAGGCTATGTGATGATATGAGATCATGGGACTATAAAAGATTGAAGCTGGAATTTCATCAAAAGTATTACCCTATGCATCTTGTTCATCGTGATCGCAATTATATATATAATTTCTGGCCTCGCGAAGGAGAAATCATCGCTCAAGCTTGGGGGAGGTTTAAATCAATGTTATATTCATGCCCCAATCATGAGCTCTCAAGAGAAATGATTATTCAAAATTTATATGCTCGGCTTTCTGATAACAATCGCACCATGCTCGATACTTCTTGTGCTGGCTCTTTTATGATGAAGACTATTGAATTCAGATGGAATTTATTGGATAGAATTAAATGCAACTCTGAAGATTGGGACCTCGACGAAGGTAAGGAGTCAAGTATGACACCTAAGTTTGATTGTGTTAAATCTTTTATGGACACCGATATTTTCCGTAAGTTTAGCACCAAATATGGACTCGACTCTGAGATAGTAGCTTCTTTCTGTGAATCTTTTGCTACTTATGTTGATCTCCCTAAGGAGAAGTGGTTTAAATATC
This sequence comes from Triticum aestivum, assembly GCF_018294505.1. Classification (NCBI taxonomy): domain Eukaryota; kingdom Viridiplantae; phylum Streptophyta; class Magnoliopsida; order Poales; family Poaceae; genus Triticum; species Triticum aestivum. The sequence continues at coordinate 580,712,855 of NC_057809.1, read as the reverse complement.
ATCCTCCCATAGAAGTAAAAGTAGCTGCACCTATTAAAGTTGAAGAAAAGACTGTCACTTATAATGATCCTATTGTTCCTACTTCTTATGTTGAGAAACCTCCTTTCCCTGTTAGAATAAAGGATCATGCTAAAGCTTCAACTGTTGTTCGTAAAAGCAATATTAGAACTTATACACCTCCTGAGCAAGTTAAAGTAGAACCTAATATTGCTATTGTTAAAGATCTCTTGTCTAATAATATTGATGGGCATGTTATTCAGTTCGAAGGTGAAAACTGCTAGAATTGCTAAACCTTGTGATAAAGATAAACATAGACCCGTGGTAGGCGTGCCTGTTATTTCTGTTAAAATAGGAGATCATTGTTATCATGGCTTATGTGATATGGGTGCTAGTGCTAGTGTAATACTTATTGACTTATACGAAGAAATTAAGAATGAAATTGTACCTGCTGAGTTAGAAGGTATTGATGTCACAATTAAACTTGCCAATAGAGATACTATTTCACCAATTGGAATTGTTAGAGATGTTGAAGTCTTGTGTGGGAAAACTAAATATCCTGCTGATTTTCTTGTTCTTGGTTCCCCACAAGATAGCTTTTGTCCCATTATATTTGGTAGACCCTTCTTAAATACTGCCAATGCTACCATAGACTGCACAAAGAATGTTGTTACTATTGGCTTGGATGATATGGTTCATGGGTTTAATTTCTCTAAATTTAGTAAACAACATCATGAGGAAGAATTACCTAGTAAGGATGAAATTATTGGTCTTGCTTCTATTGCCGTAACTCCTAGTGATCCTTTAGAACACTATTTGCTAGACCATGAAAATGATATGTTCATGAATGAAAGAAGGGAAATAGATGAAGTATTCTTTAAATAGGAACCTATTCTGCAACACAATTTTCCTGTTGAAATTTTAGGGGATCCACCTCCACCCAAGGGTGATCCCGTGTTTGAGCTTAAACCTTTGCCTGATAATCTTAAATATGCTTATCTTGATGAAAAGAAGATATATCCTGTTGTTATTAGTGCTAACCTTTCAGAGCATGAAGAAGAAAGATTATTGAAAACTTTGAAGAAGCATCATGCTGCTATTGGATATACTCTTGATGATCTTAAGGGCATTTAGTCCCACTCTATTTCAACATAAAATAAATTTAGAAGCAGATGCCAAACCAGTTCATGATCCTCAACGACGTCTGAATCCTAAAATGAAAGAAGTGGTAAGAAAAGAAATACTAAAGCTTCTGGAGGCAGGTATAATCTATCCCGTTGCTGATAGTGAGTGGGTAAGTCCTGTCCATTGTGTCCCTAAGAAGGGAGGTATTACTGTTGTTCCTAATGATAAAGATGAATTTATTCCACAAAGAATTATCACAGGTTATAGGATGGTAATTGATTTCCGCAAATTAAATAAAGCTACTAAGAAAGATCATTACCCCTTACCTTTTATTGATCAAATGCTAGAAATATTATGAAAACATACACACTATTGCTTTCTAGATGGTTATTCTGGTTTCTCTCAAATACCCGTGTCGGCTAGAGATCAATCAAAGACTACCTTTACATGCCCTTTTGGTACTTTTGCTTATAGACGTATGCCTTTTGGTTTATGTAATGCACCTGCTACCTTTCAAAGATGCATGATGGCTATAGTTCTCTGACTTTTGTGAAAAGATTTGTGAGGTTTTCATGGACGACTTTTCCGTCTATGGTTCCTCTTTTGATGATTGCTTGAGCAATCTTGATCGAGTTTTGCAGAGATGTGAAGAAACTAATCTTGTCTTGAATTGGGAAAAGTGCCACTTATGGTTAATGAAGGTATTGTCTTGGGGCATAAAGTTTCTAAAAGAGGTATTGAAGTTGATAAAGCCAAGGTTGATGCTATTGAAAAGATGCCATGTCCCAAGGACATCAAAGGTATAAGAAGTTTCCTTGGTCACGCCGGATTTTACAGGAGGTTCATTAAGGACTTCTCAAAAATTTCTCGGCCTCTGACTAATTTATTGCAAAAAGATATACCATTTGTCTTTGATGATGATTGTGTAGAAGCATTTGAAATTCTTAAGAAAGCATTAGTCACTGCACCTGTTGTTTAGCCACCTGATTGGAATTTAGCCTTTGAAATTATGTGTGATGCTAGTGATTATGCTGTAGGTGCTGTTCTAGGGCAAAGAGTTGATAAGAAATTAAATGTTATTTATTATGCTAGTAAGACTCTAGACAATGCTCAAAGAAATTATGCTACTACTGAAAAGAGCTTTTAGCAGTTGTATTTGCTTGTGATAAGTTCAGATCTTATATTGTTGATTCTAAAGTAACTATGCAAACTGATCATGCTGCTATTAAATATCTTATGGAAAAGAAAGATGCTAAACCTAGACTTATTAGATGGGTTCTCTTGCTACAAGAATTTGATTTGCATATTGTTGATAGAAAGGGAGCTGAGAACCCCGTTGCAGACAACTTGTCTAGGTTAGAAAATATTCTTGATGACCCACTACCTATTAATGATAGCTTTCCTGATGAACAATTAAATGTTATAAGTGCTTCTCGTAGTACTCCATGGTATGCTGATTATGCTAATTATATTGTTGCTAAATTTATACAACCTAGCTTCACATACCAGCAAAAGAAAAAGTTTTTCTATGATTTGAGACATTACTTTTGGGATTACCCACATCTTTATAAAGAAGGAGTAGATGGTGTTATTAGACGTTGTGTACCTGAGCATGAACATGAACAGATCCTACGCAAGTGTCACTCTGAGGCTTATGGAGGACACCACGCTGGAGATAGAACTGCACATAAGGTATTGCAATCTGGTTTTCAGTGGCCTACTCTCTTCAAGGATGCCCATAAGTTTGTCTTGTCTTGTGATGAATGTCAAAGAATTGGTAATATTAGTAGATGTCAAGAAATGCCTATGAATTATTCTCTTGTTATTGAACCGTTTGATGTTTGGGGCTTTGATTATATGGGACCTTTTCCTGCCTCTAATGGATACACACATATTTTAGTTGCTGTTGATTATGTTACTAAGTGGGTAGAAGCTATTCCAACTAGTAGTGCTGATCATAACACTTCTATTAAAATGCTTAAGGAAGTTATTTTCCCGAGGTTTGGAGTCCCTAGATATTTAATGACTGATGGTGGTTCACATTTTATTCATGGTGCTTTCCGTAAAATGCTTGCTAAATATAATGTTAATCATAGAATTGCATCTCCTTATCACCCTCAGTCTAGTGGTCAAGTAGAGTTGAGCAATAGAGAGCTCAAATTAATTTTGCAAAAGACTGTTAATAGGTCTAGAAAGAATTGGTCCAAGAAACTTGATGATGCATTATGGGCTTATAGAACTGCATACAAAAATCCTATGGGTATGTCTCCGTATAAAATGGTTTATGGAAAAGCATGTCACTTACCTCTCGAACTAGAACATAAGGCATATTGGGCTATTAAAGAGCTCAATTATGATTTTAAACTTGCCGGTGAGAAGAGGTTATTTGATATTAGCTCACTTGATGAATGGATAACCCAAGCTTATGAAAATGCCAAGTTGTTTAAAGAAAAAGTTAAAAGATGGCATGACAAAAGGATACAAAAGCGTGAGTTTAATGTAGGTGATTATGTATTGCTATACAACTCTCGTTTAAGATTTTTTGCAGGAAAACTTCTCTCTAAATGGGAAGGCCCCTATGTTATCGAAGAGGTCTATTGTTCCGGTGCCATAAAGATCAACAACTTCGAGGGCACAAATCCGAAGGTGGTAAACGGTCAAAGAATTAAACATTATATCTCATGTAATCCCATAAATATTGAAACCAATACTATTGAAACCGTAACCCCGGAGGAATACATAAGGGACACTTTCCGGAACGTTTCAGACTCCGAAAAGGAATAGGTATGTGGTACGGTAAGTAAACCGACTCCAAAACAATTTTTAAGGCAATATTTCCCCGTTTTGGAATATTTAGAAAAATAGAAAAATAAGTAGCAGTCCGGGAAGGACACGAGGGCCCCACGAGGGTGGTGGGCGCGCCCTACCCCCCTGGGCGCGCCCCCTACCTCATGAGCACCTCGTGTGCCTTCCGGACTCCGTTTTCTTGCACGATACGTATGTTGGTCGGTAAAAATTCATTATATAACCTCCCGAAGGTTTTGACTCCCATATCACGCAAACCTCCTCTGTTCTTGTTTCGAGCTATTTTCTGTCAGGGTTTTCCAGGCTAGGCATCATGTCATATCCCTTCTCCAACAATGGTGACAACGATGCTTGGCTAATGAAGATAGATCTGAAGAGGGAAGAACCCACGAGGGTCAACAAGGATGAAAGGATCAAGAAGGCCACGGAGGATCAATCTCCAGCAGCAAAAGACATCCTTCAAATTGATCATAACCTTCTTACCCCAACTGAGATCGAAGCTTTCAAGATGATTGAGTTAGCTCGTATACAAAACAAGTATCTCACACAAGAAAATATTTTGTTGAAGGAGCATACTGTCGCACTCAAGGGCATTATTCGCAAGCTGGAGGACCTCTTACGCTCGATGTGCGATTATCCGTCACCTCCACCTTCTTCACCAACCAAGGAGATATAATCACCTGGGTATGGGCACTCCCTTTGGCAACTGCCAAGCTTGGGGGAGGTGCCCCGGTATCGTATCACAATCCAATTCCTATCTTTACTATTTTTTTCTTAGTTCGATCCTATTAGTAGTATCTTGATCTAGTAGAATAATGTTTATGGCATGATCTAGTTTTGAGTTTTGCTTTATGATCTCTCTTTATAATTGAGTCCGTGAGCTATATATAATAAAGATTAGTGTTGAGTCAAGGGCTTGATTATTTTGCCATGATCTTGGGCGAATAAAAGAAAAGAGAAAAAGAATAAAAAGAAACAAAAAGTTCATATTGATCTTATTGAGAGTAATGACTTCACATAGAAAGAGTATGATGATTAAAAGTTGTTGGGAGTTGGCAGATATAGCTTTGGTCATTGTTGCAATTAATAGGAAGTAATAAGGAAAGAGAGGTTTTCACATATAGATATATTATCATTGACATCTTTTATGATTGAGAGCACTCATTAAAATATGACATGCTAAAGAGTTGATGTTGGACAAGGAAGACAACGTAATGAGTTATGTCTTTCTTATATCTGAGATAAAGTATGTTGTCATGGATCCTCTGACTTGTTGAGCTTGCCTTTCCCTCTCAGCACCAAGTAGAAATACTACTTGTGCTTCCAAATACCCTTAAACCAGTTTTGCCATGAGATTCCACCATATCTACCTATGGATTGAGTAAGATCCTTCAAGTAAGTTGTCATCGGTGCAAAGCAATAAAAATTGCTCTAAATATGTATGATTGATTGGTGTGGGAGAAATAAGCTTTATACGATCTTGTGATGTGAAAGTAATAAAAGCGACGAACTGCATAATAAAGGTTCATATCACAAGGGGCAATATAAAGTGACGTTCTTTCGCATTGAGATTTTGTGCATCCAACCATAAAAGCGCATGGCAACCTCTGCTTCCCTCTGCGAAGGGCCTATCCTTTATTATTATCTTCTACCTTATGCAAGAGTCATGGTGATCTTCACCTTTTCTTTTTCATTTTATCCTTTGGCAAGCTCAGCATGTTGGAAAGAACATGATATATATATCTAATTGGATGTAGGGGAGCATGAACCATTATTGTTGACATTACCCTTGAGGTAAAAGGTTGTGGGGCAAAACTATAAGCCCCTATCTTTCTCCGTGTCCGATTAAAACTCCGTAACCACAAGTATTGCGTGAGTGTTAGCAATTATGGAGGACTAAATGATAGTTGAGTATGTGGACTTGCTTTTTAGCTCTGACATAGACTCTTTCCGATGTTATGATAAATTGCAATTGCTTCAATGACTGAGATTATAGTTTGTCGGAGCCCAATAAGGTTTATGATTTATACTTTTGCATTGTGAATAGATCATCACTTGAACATAAGTAATCATATGACAAAAGCTATATATGTTGCTGTTATGAGAATAGTCATGATGCCTTCATGTCTGTATTTTATTTTTATCGACGCCTCTACCTCTAAATATGAGGACATATTTACTGTTATCGGCTTTTCGCTTGAGGACAAGCGAGGTCTAAGCTTGGGGGAGTTGATACGTCCATTTTGCATCATGCTTTTATATCGATATTTATCGCATTATGGACTGTTATTTCACTTTATGTCACAATACTTATGGCTATTCTCTCTTATTTTTACAAGGTTTACATAAGGAGGGAGAATTCCGGTAGCTGGAATTCTGGGCTGGAAAAGGAGCAACTCCAAAAGTCCTGAAACTCCACGGAACATCTTAAAATAAATAAAGAAAAATCCTCGCCAAAGATGAAGGCCAGGGGCCCACACCCTGCTCACGAGGGTGGGGGGCGCGCCCCCTACCTCGTGGGCCCCCTGGTGGCTCTCCGACGTCCAGCTTCTCCTATATGAAGTCTTTCGATGAGAAAAAATAAGAAGGAACTTTTCGGGACGAGACTCCACCGCCACGAGGCGAAACCTTGGCGGAACCAATCTAGAGCTCCGGCAGAGCTGTTCTGCCGGGGATACTTCCCTCCGGGAGGGGGAAATCATCACCATCGTCATCACTAACGCTCCTCTCATCAGGAGAGGGCAATCTCCATCAACATCTTCACCAGCACCATCTCATCTCCAAACCCTAGTTCATCTCTTGTATCCAATTCTTGTCCCAAAGTCCGGGATTGGTGCTAGTAGGTTGCTAGTAGTGTTGATTACTCCTTGTAGTTGATGCTAGTTGGTTTACTTGGTGGAAGATCATATGTTCAGATCCTATATGCATATTATTACCCCTCTGATTATAAACGTGGATATGCTTTGTGAGTAATTACGTTTGTTCCCGAGGACAAGGGAGAAGTCTTGCTATTAGTAGTCATGTGAATTTGGTATTCATTTGATATTTTGATAAGATGTATGTTGTCTAGCCTCTAGTGGTGTTATGTGAACGTCGGCTACATAACACTTCACCATTATTTGGGCCTAGAGGAAGGCATTGGGAAGTAATAAGTAGATGATGGGTTGCTAGAGTGACAGAAGCTTAAACCCTAGTTTATGCGTTGCTTCGTAAGGGGCTGATTTGGATCCATATGTTTCATGCTATGGTTAGGTTTACCTTAATACTTTTGTTGGTTGCAGATGCTTGCAATAGAGGTTAATCATAAGTGGGATGCTTGTTCAAGTAAGAACAACACCCAAGCACCGGTCCACCCACATATCAAATTATCAAAGTATCGAACGCGAATCATATGAACGTGATGAAAACTAGCTTGACGATATTCCCATGTGTCCTCGGGAGCGCTTTTCCTATTATAAGAGTTTGTTCCAGCTTGTCCTTTGCTACAAAAGGATTGGGCCACCTTGCTGCACTTTATTTACTTTTGTTACTTGCTGCTCGTTACAATTTATCCTATCACAAAACTATCTATTACCACTTATTTCAGTACTTGCAGAGAATACCTTGCTGAAAACCACTTATCATTTCCTTCTGCTCCTCGTTGGGTTCGACACTCTTACTTATCAAAAGGACTACGATAGATCCCCTATACTTGTGGGTCATCACTACCCATCTAAATAGCATCGTTGATTTGTGTGATATGCAAAAGAAGAAAGATGTTGATAATGATATTGTTAAATTGAAGCTATTTCCTTTTTCACTTAGAGATCGTGCTAAAGCTTGGTTTTCGTCTTTGCCTAAAAATAGTATTGATTTGTGGAATAAGTGCAAAGATGCTTTTATCTCTAAGTATTTTCCTCCCGCTAAGATCATCTCTCTTAGAAACGATATTCCGAATTTTAAGCAACTTGATCATGAACATGTTGCACAAGCTTGGGAGAGAATGAAATTAATTATACGTAATTGCCTTACTCATGGTTTGAATTTGTGGATGATTATACAATTTTTTTATGCCGGATTGAATTTTGCTTCAAGAAATCTTTTAGATTCGGCCGCGGGAGGCACTTTTATGGAAATCACTTTAGGAGAAGCTACTAAACTCCTAGATAATATTATGGTTAATTATTCTCAATGGCACACTGAAAGATCTACTAATAAGAAAGTGCATGTGATAGAAGAAATTAATGTTTTGAGTGGAAAGATGGATGAACTTATGAAATTATTGGCTACTACGAGTATTTCTTCTGATCCTAATGATATGCCTTTGTCTACTTTGATTGAGAATAATAATAAATCTATGGATGTGAATTTTGTTGGTAGGAATAATTTTGGTAACAATGCGTATAGAGGAAACTTTAATCCTAGGCCTTATCCTAGCAGTTCCTATAATAATTATGGTAATTCCTACAACAATTCTTATGGAAATTATAATAAGATGCCCTCTGATTTTTAATCTAATATTAAAGAATTTATTACTTCACAAAAGAATTTCAATGCTTTGATTGAAGAAAAATTGCTTAAGATTGATGAGTTGGCTAGGAACATTGATAGAATTTCTCTTGATGTTGATTCTTTGAAACTTAGATCTATTCCACCTAAGCATGATATCAATGAGTCTCTCAAAGCCATGAGAATTTCCATTGATGAGTGCAAAGAAAGAACCGCTAGGATGCGTGCTAAGAAAGATTGCTTTATAAAAGCATGTTCTTCTAGTTTCCATGATAATAAAGATGAAGATATAAAGTTATTGATGTGTCCCCTATTAAATCTTTGTTTTGCAATGTGAATCTTGATAATGATGGGACTGAATATGATCCACCTTTACCTAGAAGGCATTCCAAAAATTCGGAGTCTTTAGATCTTGATGCTAAAATTGTTAAAAGTGGGATTGAAGAAGTCAAAACTTTAAATAGTAATGAACCCACTATTTTGGATTTCAAGGAATTTAATTATGATAATTACTCTTTGATAGATTGTATTTCCTTGTTGCAATCCATGCTAAATTATCCTCATGCTTATAGTCAAAATAAAGCTTTTACCAAACATATTGTTGATGCTTTGATGCGATCTTATGAAGAAAAACTTGAGTTGGAAGTTTCTATCCCTAGAAAACTTTATGATGAGTGGGAACCTAATATTAAAATTAAAATTAAAGATCATGAATGCTATGATTTATGTGATTTGGGTGCTAGTGTTTCCACTATTCCCAAAACTTTGTGCGATTTGCTAGGTTTCCATGATTTTGATGATTGCTCTCTAAACTTGCACCTTTGCGGATTCCACTATTAAGAAACCTATGGGAAGAATTAATGATGTTCTTATTGTTGCAAATATGAATTATGTGCCCGTAGATCTTATTGTTCTTGACATAGATTGCAATCCTTCATGTCCTATTATTCTTGGTAGACCTTTCCTTAGAACGATTGGTGCAATTATTGATATGAAGGAAGGAAATATTAGATTCCAATTTCCGTTAAGGAAAGGCATGGAACACTTTCCTAGAAAGAAAATAAAATTACCTTATGAATATATTATGAGAGCCACTTATGGATTGCCTACCAAAGATGGCAATACCTAGATCTATCCTTGCTTTTTATGCCTAGCTAGGGGCGTTAAACGATAGCGCTTGTTGGGAGGCAACCCAATTTTATTTTTATTCCTTGCTTTTTGCTCCTGTTTAGTAATAAATAATTCATCTAGCCTCTGTTTAGGTTGTGTTTTTTGTGTTTAATTAGTGTTTGTGCCAAGTAGAACCGTTGGGAAGACTTGGGGAAAGTCTTGTTAATCTTGCTGTAAAAAACAGAAACTTTAGCGCTCACGAGAACTGATGTCATTTTTATTTGGAAAGCGATATTTAGTTAATTATTTTTGAAGATGATTAATAGATAAATTCCTCACGTCCAGAAATTTATTTTAGAATTTTTGGGGTTCCAGATCTTGCGCTAGCTACAGATTACTACAGACTGTTCTGTTTTTGACAGATTCTGTTTTTCGTGTGTTATTTGCTTATTTTGATGAATCTATGGCTAGTAAAATAGTTTATAATCCATAGAGAAGTTGGAATACATTAGTTTTAACACCAATATAAATAAATAATGAGTTCATTACAGTACCTTGAAGTGGTCTTTTATTTTCTTTTGCTAACGGAGCTCACGAGATTTTCTACTTTAAGTTTTGTGTTGTGAAGTTTTCAAGTTTTGGCTAAAGATTTGATGGATTATGGAACAAGGAGTGGCAAGAGCCTGAGCTTGGGTATGCCCATGGCACCCCCAAGATAATCTAAGGACACCTAAGAGCCAAAGTTTGGGGATGCCCCGGAAGGCATCCCCTCTTTCGTCTACTTCTCTCGGTAACTTTACTTGGAGCTATATTTTTATTCACCACATGATATGTGTTTTGCTTGGAGCGTCTTTTATGATTCGAGTCTTTGCTTTTTAGTCTACCACAATCATCCTTTCTGTACACACCTTTTGAGAGAGCCATACATGATTTGTAATTTGATAGAATACTCTATGTGCTTCACTTATATCTTTTGAGCTTTATATTATTGCTCTAGTGCTTCACTTATATCTTTTAGAGCACGGTGGTGGATTTGTTTTATAGAAACTATTGATCTCTCATGCTTCACTTAGATTATTTTGAGAGTCTTAATAACATGGTAATTTGCTTAAAATCATAATATGCTTGGTATGCAAGATTAATAATAAAACTTTCTTATGAGTGTGTTGAATACTAAGAAAAGTTTGCTGCTTGATGATTGTTTTGAGATATGGAGGTAATAATATCAAAGTCATGCTAGTTGAGTAGTTGTGAAATTGAGAAATACTTGTGTTGAAGTTTGAAAGTCATGTAGCATGCACGTATGGTAAATATTATGCAACAAATTTGAAACATGAGGTGTTATTTGATTGTCTTCCTTATGAGTGGCGGCCGGGGACGAGTGATGGTCTTTTCCTACCAATCTATCCCCCTAGGAGCATGCGCGTAGTGCCAAGGTTTTTGATGACTTGTAGATTTTTGCAATAACTATGTGAGTTCTTTATGACTAATGTTGAGTCCATGGATTATATGCACTCTCACCCTTCCATCCTTGCTAGCCTCTTCGGTACCGTGCATTGTCCTTTGTCACATTGAGAGTTGGCGCAAACTTCACCGGTGCATCCAAACCCCGTGATATGATAAGCTCTTTCACACATAAACCTCCTTATATCTTCCTCAAAACAGCCACCATACCTACCTATTATGGCATTTCCATAGCCATTCCGAGATATATTGCCATGCAACTTTCCATGGCAATATATCTCGGAATGGCTATGGAAATGCCATAATAGGTAGGTATGGTGGCTGTTTTTAGGAAGATATAAGGAGGTTTATGTGTGAAAGAGCATATCATATCACGGGGTTTGGATGCACCGGCGAAGTTTGCGCCAACTCTCAATGTGAGAAAGGGCAATGCATGGTACCGAAGAGGCTAGCAAGGATGGAAGGGTGAGAGTGCGTATAATCCATGGACTCAACATTAGTCATAAAGAACTCACATACTTATTGAAAAAATCTACAAGTCATCAAAAACCTCGGTACTACACGCATGCTCCTAGCAGGATAGATTGGTAGGAAAAGACCATCGCTCGTCCCCGACCGCCACTCATAAGGAAGACAATCAAATAACACCTCATGTTTCAAATTTGTTGCATAAAGTTTACCATACGTGCATGCTACGGGACTTGCAAACCTCAACACAAGTATTTCTCAATTTCACAACTACTCAACTAGCACGACTTTGATATTATTACCTCCATGTCTCAAAACAATCATCAAGCATCAAACTTCTCTTAGTATTCAACACACTCATAAGAAATTTTTATTATTAATCTTGCATACCAAGCATATTAGGATTTTAAGCAAATTACCATGCTATTAAGACTCTTAAAATAATCTAAGTGAAGCATGAGAGATCAATAGTTTCTGTAAAACAAATCCACCACCGTGCTCTAAAAGATATAAGTGAAGCACTAGAGCAAAATTATAAAGCTCAAAAGATATAAGTGAAGCACATAGAGTATTCTATCAAATTCCAAATTATGTATGGCTCTATCAAAAGGTGTGTACAGAAAGGATGATTGTGGTAGACTAACAAGCAAAGACTCAAATCATAAAAGACGCTCCAAGCAAAACACATATCATGTGGTGAATAAAAATATTGCTCCAAGTAAAGTTACCGATAGAAGTAGACGAAAGAGGGGGTGCCTTCCGGGGCATCCCCAAGATTTGGCTTTTAGGTGTCCTTAGATTATCTTGGGGGTGCCATGGGAATCCCCAAGCTTAGGCTCTTGCCACTCCTTGTTCCATAATCCATCAAATCTTTACCCAAAACTTGAAAACTTCACAACACAAAACTTAAAGTAGAAAATCTCGTGAGCTCCGTTAGCGAAACAAAACAAAAGACCACTTCAAGGTACTGTAATGAATTCATTCTTTATTTATATGGGTGTTATACCTACTGTATTCCAACTTCTCTATGGTTCACAAACTATTTTACTAGCCATAGATTCATCAAAATAAGCAAACAACACACGAAAAATAGAATCTGTCAAAAACAGAACAGTCTATAGTAATCTGTAGCTAGCGAAAGATCTGGAATCCCAAAAATTCTAAAATAAATTTCTGGACGTGAGGAATTTATCTATTGATCATCTGCAAAAATAATTAACTAAATATAGCTCTCCAAATAAAAATGACAGCAGTTTTCGTGAGCGCTAAAGTTTCTGTTTTTCACCGCAAGTTCAACCAGACTTTCCCCAAGTCTTCCCAACGGTTCTACTTGCCACAAACACTAATTAAACACAAAAAAACACAACCAAAACAGAGGCTAAATAATTTATTTATTACTAAGCAGGATAAAAAAGCAAGGAATAATAATAAAATTGGGTTGCCTCCCAGCAAGCGCTATCGTTTAACGCCCCTAGCTAGGCATAACAAGCAAGAATAGATCTAGGTATTGCCATCTTTGGTAGGCAATCCATAAGTGTCTCTCATGATAGATTCATATGGTAATTTTATTTTCTTTCTAGGGAAGTCTTCCATGCCCTTTTTAATGGAAATTGGAATCTAATATTCCCTTCCTTCATATCAATAATTGCACCAACCGTTCTAAGGAAAGGTCTACCGAGAATAATAGGGCAAGAAGGATTGCAATCTATATCAAGAACGATAAAATCTATGGGCACATAATTCCTATTTGCAACAATAAGAACATCATTAATTCTTCCCATAGGTTTCTTAATAGTGGAATCCACAAGATGCAAGTTTAGAGAGCAATCATCAAAATCACGGAAATCTAGCAAATCACACAAAGTTTTGGGAATAGTAGAGACACTAGCACCCAAATCACACAAAGCATAAAACTCATAATATTTAATTTTAATTTAATAGTTGGTTCCCACTCATCATAAAGTTTTCTAGGGATAGAAACTTTCAACTCAAGTTTTTCTTCATAAGATTGCATCAAGGCATCAATGATATGTTCGGTAAAGGCTTTATTTTGACTATAAGCCCGAGGAGAATTTAGCACAGATTGCAACAAGGAAATACAATCAATCAAAGAGCAATTTTCATAATTAAATTCCTTGAAATCCAATATAGTGGGTTTAGCATCATCTAGGGTTTTATTTCTTTTAATCCCACTTTATCAATTTCACCATCAAGATCTAAATACTCCGAATTTTTAGAACGCCTTCTAGGTAAAGGTGGATCATATTCAGTCCCATCATTATCAAGATTAATATTGAAAAACAAAGATTTAATAGGGGACACATCAATAACTTTTAGATCTTCATTTTGATTTTCATAGGAATCCGGTTTAGCGGCCATCTTATTGACTAAGCTAGCTTGCATATCTGAAATTTCAGCAGTTAATTTTTCAAGACGAGCTATTTGGGATCTTATACCATCAAATTCTTTAGACATATCATCGAGCTCTTTATTCATATAACTCATAAAACCTCTTTGTTCCTTAAGCTCATTTCTAAAGAAATTATTATGCTCAAATTGCAAAACCATAAACTTGCTGACGTTGTTTTCGATCTCCTCTAACCTTTTAAGGCAAAGATCACCGAATCTAGGAAGAGCCATCGCGACAAACAAGCAATCCAACGCACAAGTAAACAAAAGGAAAACGGGCAAAAATAGGCAAATAGAGAAAGAGAGGGAGGGTAGAGAGAGAGAGGGCGAATAAAATGGCAAGGGTGAAGTGGGGGAGAGGAAAACGAGAGGCAAATGGCAAATAATGTAATGCGGGAGATAGGGATTGTGATGGGTACATGGTATGTTGACTTTTGCGCAGACTCCCCGGCAATGACCCCAGAAATTCTTCTTGCTACCTCTTGAGCACTGTGTTGGATTTCCCCGAAGAGGAGAGGATGATGCAGCAAAGTAGCGTAAGTATTTCCCTTAGTTTTTGAGAACCAAGGTATCAATCCAGTAGGAGGCTACGCGCGAGTCCCTCGTACCTACACAAAAACAATAGCTCAATGCAACAAAATCGCTTAGGGGTTGTCAATCCCTTCACGGTCACTTACGAAAGTGAGATCAGATAGAGATGATAAATAATATTTTTGGTATTTTTGGTATAGAGATGCAAAGTGAAAAGTAAAAGGCAAAGTAAAAAAGCAAAGCAATAATAAAGTGATGGAGATTTATATGATGAGAAAGAGACCCGGGGGCCATAGGTTTCACTAGTGGCTTCTCTCAAGAGCATAAGTATTCTACGGTGGGTGAACAAATTACTGTTGAGCAATTGACATAATTGAGCATAGTTATGAGAATATCTAGGTATGATCATGTATATATGCATCACGTCCGAGACAAGTAGACCGACTCCTGCCTGCATCTACTACTATTACTCCACTCATCGACTGCTATCAAGCATGCATCTAGAGTATTAAGTTAAAAACAGAGTAACGCCTTAAGCAAGATGACATGATGTAGAGGGATAGTTTCATGCAATATGATAAAAAAAACCCATCTTGTTATCCTCGATGGCAACAATACAATACATGCCTTGCTGCCCCTTCTGTCACTGGGAAAGGACACCACAAGATCGAACCCAAAGCTAAGCACTTCTCCCATGGCAAGAAAAACCAATCTAGTAGGCCAAACCAAACTGATAATTCGAAGAGACTTGCAAAGATAACCAATCATACATAAAAGAATTCAGAGAAGATTCAAATATTATTCATAGATAGATTGGATCATAAACCCACAATTCATCGGTCTCAACAAACACACCGCAAAAAGAATATTACATCGAATAGATCTCCACGAGAGAGGGGGAGAACATTGTATTGAGATCAAAAATAGAGAAGAAGCCATCTAGCTACTAACTATGGACCCGTAGGTCTGAAGTAAACTACTCACACTTCATCGGAGGGGCTTGGATGATGATGTAGAATCCCTCTCTGATCGATGCCCCCTCCGGCGGAGCTCCGGAACAGGCCCGAAGATGGGATCTCGTGGATACAGAAAGTTGCGGCGGTGGAATTAGGTTTTTGGCTCCGTATCTGATCGTTTGGGGGTACGTGGGTATATATAGGAGGAAGAAGTACGTCGGTGGAGCAACAGGGGGCCCACAAGGGTGGAGGGCACGCCTAGGGGGCAGGCGTGCCCCCCTACCTTGTGGCCTCCTGTTAATTGGCTTGACGTAGGGTCCAAGTCTCCTGAGTTATATTCAGTGAGAAAATCACGTTCCCAAAGGTTTCATTCCGTTTGGACTCCGTTTGATATTCCTTTTCTTCGAAACCCTAAAACAGGCAAAAAACAGCAATTCTGGGCTGGGCCTCCGGTTAATATGTTAGTCCCAAAAATAATATAAAAGTGGATAATAAATCCCAATAATGTCCAAAACAGTAGATACTATAGCATGGAGCAATCAAAAATTATAGATACGTTGGAGACGTATCAACCAACGCGATAAGGGGTTGTCAATCCCTACACGGCCACTTACGAGAGTGAGATCTGATAGATATGGTAAGGTAATATTTTTGGTATTTTTATGATAAAGATGCAAAGTAAAATAAAAGCAAAGTAAAAAAGCAAAGGAAATTACTAAGTATTGGAAGATTAATATGATGAAGATAGACCCGGGGGGCATAGGTTTCACTAGTGGCTTCTCTCAAGAGCATAGGTATTCTACGGTGGGTGAACGAATTACTGTTGAGCAATTGACAGAATTGAGCATAGTTATGAGAATATCTAGGTATGATCATGTATATAGGCATCATGTCCGAGACAAGTAGACCGACTCCTGCCTGCATCTACTACTATTACTCCACTCATCGACCGCTATCCAGCATGCATCTAGAGTATTAAGTTAATGAAAACAGAGTAACGCCTTAAGCAAGATGACATGATGTAGAGGGATAAACTCATGCAATATGATGAAAACCCCAGCTTGTTATCCTCGATGGCAACAATACAATATGTGCCTTGCTGCCCCTACTGTCACTGGGAAAGGACACCGCAAGATTGAACCCAAAGCTAAGCACTTCTCCCATTGCAAGAAAGATCAATCTAGTAGGCCAAACCAAACTGATAATTCGAAGAGACTTGCAAAGATAACCAATCATACATAAAAGAATTCAGAGAAGATTCAAATATTGTTCATAGATAGACTTGATCATAAACCCACAATTCATCGGTCTCAACAAACACACCGCAAAAAGAAGATTACATCGAATAGATCTCCACAAGAGAGGGGGAGAACATTGTATTGAGATCCGAAAAGAGAGAAGAAGCCATCTAGCTAATAACTATGGACCCGTAGGTCTGAGGTAAACTACTCACACTTCATCGGAGGGGCTATGGTGATGATGTAGAAGCCCTCCGTGATCGATGCCCCCTCCGGTGGAGCTCCGGAACAGGCCCCAAGATGGGATCTCGTGGATACAGAAAGTTGAGGCGGTGGAACTAGGGTTTTGGCTCCGTATCTGATCGTTTGGGGGTACGTAGGTATATATAGGAGGAAGGAGTACGTCGGTGGAGCAACAGGGGGCCCACAAGGGTGGAGGGCGTGCATGGGGGGGGGTAGGCGTGCCCCCTACCTCGTGGCCTCCTCTTTTGTTTCTTGACATAGGGTCCAAGTCTCCTGGGTCTTGTTCATTGAGAAAATCACGTTCCCGAAGGTTTCATTCCGTTTGGACTCCGTTTGATATTCCTTTTCTTCGAAACCCTAAAATAGGCAAAAAAACAACAATTCTGGGCTGGGCCTCCGGTTAATAGGTTAGTCCCAAAAATAATATAAAAGTGGATAATAAAGCCCAATAATGTCCAAAACAGTAGATAATATAGCATGGAGCAATCAAAAATTATAGATACATTGGAGATGTATCACATATCACACAAATCAACGAAGCTATTTAGATGGGTAGCGGCATCTTCACTAGGAAGACCGGAAAAAGGATCTTTCATGACAAGATTCAGCAAGGCAACATTAATTTCAGAAGATTCAGCATTGGTAAGAGGAGCAATCGGAGTGCTAATAAAATCATTGTTGTTGGTATTGGTAAAGTCACACAATTTAGTGTTATCTTGAGCCATCGTGACAAGCAAGCAATCCAACACACAAGCAAACAAAAAGCAAGCGGGCAAAAAGAGGTAAACGGGAAAGAGAGGGAGGATAGAGAGAGAGGGCGAATAAAATGGCAACGGTGAAGTGGGGTAGAGGAAAACGAGAGGCAAATGGCAAATAATGTAATGTGGGAGATAAGGATTGTGATGGGTACTTGGTATATTGACTTTTGCGTAGATTCCCCGGCAACGGCGCCAGAAATCCTTCTTGCTACCTCTTGAGCACTGCGTTCATTTTCCCTGAAGAGGAAGGGATGATGTAGCAAAGTAGCGTAAGTATTTCCCTCAGTTTTTGAGAACCAACATATCAATCCAGTAGGAGGCTATGCGCGAGTCCCTCGCACCTGCACAAAACAAATAAATCCTCGCAACCAACGCGATAAGGGGTTGCCAATCCCTACACGGCCACTTACGAGAGTGAGATCTGATAGATACGATAATATAATATTTTTGGTATATTTATGATAAAGATCCAAAGTAAAATAAAAGCAAAGTAAAAAGCAAAGGAAATAACTAAGTATTGGAAGATTAATATGATGAAGATATACCCGGGGGCCATACGTTTCACTAGTGGCTTCTCTCAAGAGCATAGGTATTTTATGGCGGGTGAATGAATTACTGTTGAGCAATTGACAGAATTGAGCATAGTTATGAGAATATCTAGGTATGATCATGTATATAGGCATCATGTCCGAGACAAGTAGACTGACTCCTGCCTGCATCTACTACTATTACTCCACTCATCGACCGCTATCCAGCATGCATATAGAGTATTAAGTTAATGAAAACAGAGTAACGCCTTAAGCAAGATGACATGATGTAGTGGGACAAAATCATGCAATATGATGAAAACCCCATCTTGTTATCCTCGATGGCAAAAATACAACACGTGCCTTGCTGCCCCTACTGTCACTGGGAAAGGACACCGCAAGATTGAACCCAAAGCTAAGCACTTCTCCCATTGCAAGAAAGATCAATCTAGTGGGCCAAACCAAACTGATAATTCGAAGAGACTTGCAAAGATAACCAATCATACATAAAAGAAATCAGAGAAGATTCAAATATTGTTCATAGATAGACTTGATCATAAACCCACAATTCATCGGTCTCAACAAACACACCGCAAAAAGAAGATTACATCGAATGGATCTCCACAAGAGAGGGGGGGGGCATTGTATTGAGATCCAAAAAGAGAGAAGAAGCCATCTAGCTAATAACTATGGACCCGTAGGTCTGAGGTAAACTACTCACACTTCATCGGAGGGGCTATGGTGATGATGTAGAAGCCCTTCGTGATGGATACCCCCTCCGGCGGAGCTCCGGAACAGGCCCCAAGATGGGATCTAGTGTATACAGAAAGTTGCGGCGGTGGAATTAGGGTTTTGGCTCCGTATCTGATCGTTTGAGGGTACGTAGGTATATATAGGAGGAAGGAGTACGTCGATGGAGCAACAGGGGGCCCACGAGGGTGGAGGGCGCGCCTGGGGGGTAGGCGCGCCCCCCTACATTGTGGCCTCCTCCTTTGTTTCTTGACGTAGGGTCCAAGTCTCCTGGATCATGTTCGGTGAGAAAATCACGTTCCCAAAGGTTTCATTCCATTTGGACTCCGTTTGATATTCCTTTTCTTCGAAACCTTAAAATAGGAAAAAAAATTAGCAATTCTGGGTTGGGCCTCCGGTTAATAGGTTAGTCCCAAAAATAATATAAAAGTGGATAATAAAGCCCAATCACTACAAAAAAAGACACATCCGTGACATTTTGGGCCGAACAATTTTTTTTCTTGTCATACATATGACACTTCTATGACGATAATTATGACAAAACCCGGTATCATCATAGATGTGGTGGGCTCCTACTTCTATGACAAAAAATCATGACAGAAAATGGGCTTTTCGTCCTGGGCGGGCCGGAGACGCAGCTGCATGACATTCTTTGGGCCATCCATGACGGAAAAAACCGTGGTAGAAGCGAGGGGGAGGAAAATTTCGGGGAGTTCCCGGTTACGGTGGGAGGTCGGGGGCCGAGCGATGCGCATTTCTCTCGTACACGTACGCGCGTGTGTGCGAGGCGTTGGCTCTAACTGAACCCTAGCGAGGCGTTGGGCTCTAACTGAACCCGAGCGATTGCACTGTAGGCTAGGCGTTACTGAACCCGAGCGATCAATCGATGGCTGTTAACTGAACCCGATCGAGCGATTCCTTCGCTACTGCTGCTAACTGAAGCCGATCGATGGGATGAACAGTGAGCGTTGCGGGGGGTTTGGATGAAGAGTGAGCGGTGGCGTTGCCTCTGGATGAACAGGACCCCGTGGTGTGGTGGAGGGCTGGATGAACAGTAGATGGTGGAGGGTTACCCGTGGAGGGGTGGATGAACAGGACCCCGTGGTGTGGAGGGCTGGATGAACAGTAGACGGTGGAGGGGTGGTTGAACAGGACCCCGTGGTGTGGAGGGC